>NC_091951.1:94296596-94596596 GCF_031021105.1 Erythrolamprus reginae | reverse complement strand
TCTCGCACTTGTTTCCCACCATTGCCTCTATATTATACTTTATGTTTATTTCTAACGGAAATACGAAATTATTTATTTCTCAGTGAATATTATACTCAGGTAAGTACAATTCACATTTTATTAATTTATTAATTCAATTTTATACAATCCTGTTTTCAACACAAGTGTAAAATAATTTAAATATAGATTTAGTAAAGTTTTATCATTTTTTGTTATTAAAGTTTTAGTTTTAATTATTAATTTTATTTATTCATAATGACATATAAATGTTTCCTTTATTTACTTTGCACTTTTTTCTTAATTTTTTTTATCCTCCTTTTCTTTGTAAAAAAAATGGTCACTCTACCTATAAAGAAATCCCATCATTAAGACCCTCCCTCTGGAGTTCTCTAATCAACAAAACTGGGAAGGCAAAATCTATCTGGGAAGAGTAATTTTTTAGTTTGATCCCCAAATCTAGTATAGTCTGAGAACCAATGTAGATCCCATAGTAAAGTGGCAGCATCATGACTGACCAGTAAATATATGACCACTGAAACCTGGAGTTTTTTCAAAGGCAGCTCCACATAGAGCAAATTATGGTAATGTAGCTGAAAAAAATGACAAAAGCATGGGTTAAGTTCCAAAACGTACTTTGACCCAGATAAGGGAGAATAATTTGGGGTTCTAACTTGAGCTGGAGTTGTAGATCCTTGGAACAAACTTCCAGCAGACGTGGTTGGTAAATCCACAGTAACTGAATTTAAACATGCCTGGGATAAACATATATCCATCCTAAGATAAAATACAGGAAATAGTATATGGGCAGACTAGATGGACCATGAGGTCTTTTTCTGCCATCAATCTTCTATGTTTCTCACAAAGTGCAACTGTGACATCCAGTTGGAGCTGGGCATAGGCACTTCTAACCATAACTGCCAGGTTTTCTCCAATCAGGAACAATCAATTCAGGAGAACGCCTAGACTGCGAGGCTGCCAGCTCTAGGTAAGCACGACCTCATTGAGAGTCAAGGTTAATGCAGTCAGTTTCTAAATTAGGAGCTTCTCTGTCAGTTCAGAGTATACTAGATAGCTTATCCCGTCTGATTGCGTAAGAATGCCGCATAGGAAGAGAGAGCAATTATTGAAAGCATGAGCAATTTCAATAATTTTTTTGTTGTTGAACTGCTGAAATAAAGCATTCTTCACCCGCATTTCAAAAATAAAAGTGATTGATTTTAGTCTAGTTTTGGAGGGGGGGAAAAGTTTAGTTTTTCTTTTTAATTGACCCAAGGTAACATCCACAAATCTTCACCTTTTATTTTTGTTCTATAGACTTTTGGTTGAGAAGAACCTTGTGCATGTTGAGTTACAAAAACTTCAATCAATAGACATGATCAAGTGCTGCACGCTCCATCTCAGGCCAATGGGGCCATGAAAAGAAGTCATGGGGAGGGCCTTGCTTTCAATAATCAAACCGTAGTTTGGCTCTCCTGGCTCCTTTGAAGGCTGCTTGCCTATTTTATTTCAGGTGATTCAGATACAGATTAACTGGGTCAACTAGTCCAACCCCCCCACCCAAACAGGAGACCCTTCACCTTTTCGAAAGATGGCAATCCAGTCTCTTTGTAAAAGCTTCCAGTGATGAAGCTCCCACAACTTCTGAAGGCAAGCTGTTCCATTGGTTGATTGTTCTCACTGTCAGAAAGTTCCTCCTTATTTCTTGGTTGAATCTCTCTTTGATCAGTTTCCATCCATTATTCCTTGTCTGGCTTTCTGGTGCCTTGAAAAATAATTTGACCACCTTCCTTCTGTGGCAGCCCCTCAAATATTGGAACACTGCTATCATGACTCCCCGGTCGTTCTCTTCACTGGCATGGGACCAGATTACCTCCGGAACCGCCTGCTACCGCACAAATCGCAGCGACCGATAAGGTCCCACAGAGTTGGCCTTCTCTGGGTCCCATCGACTAAACAATGTCGTTTGGCGGGCCCCAGGGAAAGAGCCTTCTCTGTGGTGGCCCCGGCCCTCTGGAACCAACTCCCCCTGGAGATTAGAACTGCCCCCACCCTCCCTGTCTTTCGTAAACTACTCAAGACTCATTTATGCCGCCAGGCATGGGGGAGTTAAGATATTCCTTCCCCCCAGGCCATTACAAGTTACGCATGGTATGTTTGTGTGTATGTTTGGTTTTATTATAAGGGATTTTAGTTGTTTTATTAATTGGATTTCTACATACTGTTTTTATCATTGTTGTTAGCCGCCCCAAGTCTGTGGAGAGGGGCGGCATACAAATCCAATAAATAATAATAATAATAATAATAATAATAATAAACTATCCATGTCAGTTGTTGTAACTGTTTTTCATTTTAGTCTCCAGTCCTCTAATCACCCTGATTGCTCTCCTCTGCACTTTTTCTAGAGTCTCAGTATCTTTTTTATAGTGTGGTGAATAAAACTGGATGCAGTATTCTAGGTATGGTCTTACTAAGGCCTTATAGAGCAGTGTTTCCCAACCTTGGCAACTTGAAGATATTTGGACTTCAACTCCCAGAATTCCACAGCCAGCAAATGCTGGCTGGGGAATTCTGGGAGTTGAAGTCCAGATATCTTCAAGTTGCCAAGGTTATAGAGTCATATTGAGTGCTATAGAGTGATATTGGATGAGCTTTTCATGCGTCTCAGAATCACCTCCTCATCATTTCTGTTGCCAATGGAGAAAAGGAGAGCAAGTAGAATCTATGCCTTACATTAAAGCCTGCACAAGGAAAGGGCAGATGATAGTTCTCCCAATATTACAAGCAGAGAAGTATTTCATCCACGGCAAGGGAAGAGTAACAGATTAGATATGCAATGTTTGTTTTTTAATTCCAGCATATGTATTCAGTGTAAATGCATCATATACAAGAGTTTTAATGGAGCAACTCTTGCAAAGATTCAGAGCCCAATTATGTTTTTAGGAGCTTCTACTACCATACAAGACGGGGAAATGGCTGCAGTTCCCCTTAAGGGGCAACTCAGCAAGTCAAATCTAACAATTTAATAACACAGAACTGAATCCTCATCTTTGCTCTATTACTGTACTTTATATTGAGGGAACAAATTGAGATTTTTATGAGCAAAGGACTCCCCCTAGGTTAACTAATTTGCCTTGTCAACACCAGAGGTTACACTATTGTACTACGTCATTTCCAACCTGAATTGCTTCATTTTAATAAGATGCCACATAATTCAAAAAGATGATAGAAATATCAGAAAGAACCAACTAATATCGGAGGGAAGCATAAACATTGTGCCCATGAAAACAAAGAAATGCTTATAAACTTTGAACTCTTCAGTGATATTATAGAAAAACAATCCTTAAAAGAGAACATTATGAACTTCACAATAGCTATGGAATGATGTTGTGAACCATTTATATATTTTTATTTCTTGGGAAGAACATGCTGTCTTATGATAGACATGATGTTTTGAATTTCAGTGACACAGCCACATAATTATTTATTCAATGACTTGATTAAAAAGGACTGCTTTTCTGCGATTTAATTTATTTCTGTCCTTTCTGTATTGTAAATTGTACCTCTGTTGAGAGCAGTTTCAGGCAGTTATAAAATACACTAACCTTTGTTTTAAAGGCTTCAAAATCCGAGAATACAAGTGTCCATACAAGCAATTCTTATTCATACTCTAGAACCAAAATATTCCTCTTTGCTAGATTTAATGTTATTCATTAAATAACGTAAGAGCAAGTTGTGTGCAAATTTAAAATAATAATAGAGTTCACAGATTAGTTGAGGCAAACATAATACCGCACTGCAGGATTACGTACATCTTTTACCTGTCTGTTAATTTATTTAACCCGGCTTCTCTTTTGTAAGAAGATGTTCAAGCTTCCTTTCTTTATTATAACAAGATATAAAATTCAGGAGCTTCATTTGATAGCACTAATATGAGATAAATCTTACTGACAGGGGAGCAATAAACAGAGAGCATGAGAGAAAATCTCTCTAAAATGATGCCTTGTATGTGTTTCTCTCTTTCTTTCTCTGGGTGTAGTTAGTGCAGGGAAAATAAATTATCCTGTATTTTTTCTACCAGTGTTTCTCCAAATGAATGAAAGAGAAATGGTTTTCATGTATGTTCTGCTGGGCTCTCTGATAGGAACCTCCCGAAAATTCAAGGATACAAATTTCAGACACACACACACGTTTGTAAATTCAAAACAATTTTCTTTACCACAAAAGTCAAAATAAACTCAGCACTCTTTTTGTATTGCAAAGAGCACTCTTCCCAAAACAACCGAGTATTCTGCACAATTTCCCTTAAGCAGTCATTAAGTACTTAGCCAGCAGCTGTGGAGAAACTTCACACCCCTTCTTCTTCCAACGAAGGGAGACACACACACACGTTGCTCTGCTTTGGTTTCAAAGGCATAAAAAAGCAACAAAGTCCAGCACACAAGATTCCTGACGAAACTGCAACAGATATTCTTCCACAATGGCCAAACCCACATGCTGCTATTTATAGCAGCAGCCCTACTTACTGGAGCCCCACCCAAACACAGGTGGCCTCCCTTATTTCCTGTAATATGTTCTTACTCGGTCTCTTCTACACATAATTCTGCGCTTGCATGGGTCCAAAATGTCATCATCTGAAGCTACAGAAGATAAGAAAGATTGACTGCCTGGGTTGTGTGCCAAGCCCTCCTTTGCCGAGTCACTCCCACCTTCTTCTTCGTCCGAGGAAACTAAATCTGCACTGATTCTGTCGGCAATAATGCAGGCCTGCGACATGTTGAACTTTCCCCTGCATCCACCTCCCCATTCCCTGGGACTGGAGCTGGGCCAGAGCCAACCACAACAATGTAGAAGAGAATTTGAAAGAAACACCCTGGGCAAGACTGTGGTACTGTTACATTTGCGTACTGTAATTATAAGTTGGACAAAGAATGCGTAGTGTGTTGATGGGTAATCACCTTTCAAGTGAGATACACTGGTTAACCTCCCTGGTTACCCAGGTTCCAATTAAACGCCAAAAAAAGATATCCCAAGATTCTCCCACTGGGTCTTGGAGGTTACTGTCATGGCAAAGGAGGAGTCTTGCCCACCCATTTGATGGAGATTGGTGAAAGGTCATTTGTGACTGTCAATTTAAGTAGCACCTATCTATGGCTTGAATTTTACTTTGCGCAAGTGAACCGAGGTAAATTTACGGCACACTGCTGAAGACAATCGGCTTTGAGTCTGTGCTACAGCCAGATAATCTGGTGTTTCCAATTAGGTTGGAAGTTATGAGCAAATTCACAGAACTTATCTCTAGAAAGCTTCAGAGCAGTAGGGTTGGAGTAAGGAAAACCAGGGCCGTCTAAGAGTCATTGCTGTCATATTTATATCACAACTCCATTTTCCTCCTTACCAACAAAACACTTGTGTAAACACTCACCATTCGGTGCCTATTTTAAATTTATGTTCTCATTATCACTGTTCTTCCTTTTTTCCCATTAGTATCATTTTTATTTAGTACAGCATTTTCAAAATATCAGAGCTATTGTCCATATGCTTTTTCTACTACCCTGTCCTTGTTCAAAAGATTAATTTGAAGTATTCAGCTAATTTCACTCCTATGTGGAGATAGCTAGCTAGCTAGCTAGATGGATGGATAGATGATAGATGGATTATTGGAGTTGACCTGAAGTTTTGAAAAGCTTGATATTCAGCTGGAATAACTAATTTGTGAAAGGGAAGAATCCATTCAGATTCCCTTCTCATCTAGATTGCTCCTCCTTTCTGAGACTCGCATACCTGCAAGCCGAAATGACACAGTTCAAGGAAACTAGCTCATTCATTTTTCATCCTGCCTCGAGCAATTCTTATTAGTTTTAATGAGGCATTTAGTGAAGCTGGTATGACAGAGATCACGCATCTCAGTCCCAGCACATCTCGCTAAATCTCCTGGATTCCTTCGAAAAAATGCACTAATTATTCATGGTAATAATAATAATACAAAAATATGATAAGGAATTGGTATTATAGCATACACCTTTGAATGACAAATAGGTAAAGGAATGCTAGTAAGTCTCTCTGATTGTTAGAACTTGTCTCTCTAGAATTTGTGGGGGCATTTTGGTCATTGAATCCAACCCCAGTACTGGTATCCAAATCAAGGATCTGTTTCAGATGTCTGTTCAGTATCTCTTTGAATACATCCAGGGAAGAGTGTTTGATACTCCCTTCTGCTACCAAACTGTTTTTAATCCTATTACTTTACTATTCGGCAAGTTTTTAGAAGTGGTTTGCCACTGCCTTCTTCTGTGGACTCAGAATATTACCAGCTCAAGGTCATCCAGTTGGCTTTGAGGGATCTAGGACAACTCACCATGACCAACTCGCTGCAGCCAAGTTGCCATGGCCAACTTACTGCAGCCAATTTACTTTGGGACAACTCACCATGGCCAATGCCCCAAAGGACAACTCACCATAGGTCAAGAGTTATACTAATATCAAAGAAATGTTGGAATAGAATAATTAAAGAAAAAGTGCCAAAGGAGAGAAAAAATGAAATATGAAATGACAAAAATTAAAATATTTTTTACAATTATTTTAAATAATTAAATTGAATTGTCCTGCAGTGAGTTGTTCCACAATGAGTTGGCCATGACAAGATGTCCTGTGGTGAGTTGGCTGTGGCAAGGTGTCCCATTCCAGGCTTTGAGCATGTGATGTGATGGTGGTCTACAGGATTTCTAGCCTTAACTACTACACAAAGTTGGCTCTCTTCCTTTGACTACTTTTGTTATCTTGTCTCCTATATTGCGAAGAAACAAAAAACAGATCTTTGCCTTCCCACCAATAATTAGGATTTATAAAATGATTCTTCTCGGGGATGTTTTACCTTTTCTTACTGTGTTTCCCTGAAAATAAAACCCTGTCTTATATTTTTTGAACTCCTGAAATAAGCACTTGGCCTTATCGCCATGCACTCAAAAGCCCAATTGGGCTTATTATCAGGGGATGCCTAATTTTGGGGAAATCAGGGTACTAAAAAATACATAATATTTCATGTAATTGAATGGGTTCATCCCCTTTTCTACATCTTCCTTACATGTGTCTCCAGTCATCAAAATATAAACTCTAAGCCTTGTGTGCTATAAAGGGGCCTTTGCGTGTGAGCTTATATTGTAGTGTAATACAAACAATGCTCACAAGATGCTAGCTTATACTTATTTTGTGGGTCCTGTACTGCCTTCATATAGGCTTATGGGTGTCATTTCAAGTGCTGGTTTTAATTTTATAATATTTATGCCTGGATGTCAGGTTAGCTTCAGGACTGCATCTCTTTACTGGAATTGGCCTGACCTCTTTGATACGCTGGGGAAGCACTGGTTGTTCCCAATTTTTGGGAGATGGTCTTTCTGTCATCGAGCTGGCCCTCTAGAATTGCCCCTTGTAAGAAGTGTTTTTGGCCTCATCTAGTCATCTTCTGGAAGTTCTGAAAATTGACCTTTTCCCAAGGGCCTTCAAAAGCTGATACCAGATGTTATCTGGGACGCATGCACCTGTATTTTTGACTACAAGGTTTTGTAGTTTTGATTTTATTGCTTCCCTCCACCCCTCCAAATTGCAAACCACCAAGAATCCACATACATTTGGGGTACAATACAAACATGATAAATGAATAAAATAAATATGTAAGTATTCTAAATGCCAGAATCTAATGCTACAAAATAATAATGTTTTGTTCCTTAAATTGTTTCTAACTTCTAGAGTAATTTAATATGTATTAATTTTATCAAGCTCCTCAGAAATATTCGGAATAGGCTGGCCCATAAACAATGACTATATTCAGAATGGGACTGAAAAGAATGGTAAATCAGGATGATATTTTATCTTTCTGAACCTAAGAATCCCTTATTCTTAACAAAAAACAATTAAGAAAACTGCTGTGAGAACACTGTTTCTTAAATCCAGCAGGTTTAAAGTGAAATATCAATACTCATCAGAATTACTAACCAGATACCACCTAGCCTAATTAGGCTACTGGCATTAAGTTAGCTGACAGCAGTGCCATTTAAGAGTTGTATTTCATTGATGCTATTGCCAGCTACCTGGCCTTTGTCCTACATAGATTTTTTTTCCCTCCAAAAGATGAGAATGCTCTCCCTAATGAATTAAACCAGATCTTAAAAGGATGCTAATCTTCCTTGATGATGCCTTTGATTTTGACATTGTAGCAGGTTTTACAGAAAGCAGCACATAGTGGTTATCTATACAACTGGTTTGCCTGATACTGGCCATTTTTCACACTGCAGCATCCTTATAGTCACACGATCAAAAGTCAGATGCTCAGCAAATGGTTCATATTTATGTCACTTGTAGCATCCCAGGTCAACCTTCTGACCAGCAAAGTCAATGGGGAAGCCAGATTCATTTAACAACTCTGTTACTAATAACTGCAACAGAAACTTTGGGTTCAATTGTGGTTGTAAGTTGAGGACTACCTCCACTAAAACTGGTTTTGGGTCATCATAATATATAAAAAAGATGTTGAGATTCTAGAAAGAGTGCAAAGAAGAGCAACAGAGATAATTACGGTATTGGAGGCTAAACATAAAGAATGTTTCCAGGAATTGGGTAAGTCTAATCTAATGAAAAGGAGTTTAAGTTTAATTGGATTTGTATGCCGCCCCTCTCTGAGGACTAGGAATGACTAGGAGGACTGGGAATGATGTATTAGCAGTGTTCCAAAATTTGAGGGGCTGCCACAAAGAACAAGGGGTCAACCTATTCTCTGAAGCACTTGAAGACAGGATAAAAGGCAGTGGGTGGGAACTAATCAAGGAGAGAAGCAACCCTTCCTGACAGTTAGAACAATTTAACCAGTAGAATGATTTGCCTTCAGAAGTTGTGGATGTTTCATCACTGGAGGTTTCTAACAAGAGATTGGACAACAATTTGTCCTGACATGCTATGTTTAATGTTTAACAAGATTTGTATGCAGCCCAACTCCAGTGGACTCTGGGCGGCTAACAACATATAAAAACAATATAAAAATTACAGTATCCAAAGTAAAATGTAAAACAGTCAGTAACCCTATTAATAATGTTCAAACATTCAGTCATTCATGGTCCCAGGCCTTCTGGAAAAGCCAAGTCTTAATGGCTTTCCAGAAAGCCGGTAGGGCAGGGATAGTGTGAATCTCCGGGGGCAGTTGGTTCCAAAGGGTGGGAGCTGCCACAGAGAAGACTCTTCCTTGTGGCCCTGCCAACCGACATTGTTTGGCAGATGAGACCTGAAGAAGGCCATCTCTGTGGGCCCTTATTGTCCACAAGGAAGTGTGTGGTAGTAGGCTCTCCTGTAGACAGTCGGAATCCTAAGCCATGTAGGGCTTTAAAGGTGATAACCAACACCTTGAATTGCATCTGGAGACCGACTATAGTAGCCAATGCAGCTCGCGGAGAGTTGGAGTTCTAGGGGTGTACCTTGGTACCTTGGTACCCCTGGCTGCATTTTGAACCAGCTGTAGTCTCCAAACGCTATTCTAGGGTAGCCCCTTGTAGAGTGTGTTGCAATAGTCAAGGGGTGAGGTGTGTAAAGAGTCTCCTGGTCAAGATGGATTTGTGCAAAAGTCCCCCTAGCCACAGCTGAAAGATGTTGCTCTAACCCCAGCTGTGGATCTGGGAGGACACCCAAGTTGCAGACTCTTTTTGAAGGGGTTATTTCTTCCCCCCCCCCAGTACCAAAGACAGAGAGATGGTATATTCTTTGCGGGACAAAACCCACAGCCATTCAGTCTTGTCGGGGTTGTGTTTGAGCCTGTTGACTCCCATCCAGACACTGGCACATCACATCCACTGCTTCGCTGAATTGACTATGTCTCTTATTTGAGAAAGGGGTTAGACTAGAAGACCTTCAAAATCCTTTCCAAGTCTATTATTCTGTTATGGTTATTTGTAGGTGGAAGTCTAAAGACCATTCTTCATGGGAAGCATAGAGCCCAATCCACTCCCTCCCTTGTCTTGTTCTGTTGGCTACACAATCAGATTTGATTCCTCTTTGTCCCCTGCTTGCTTCTATTTCTCTGTCCTTCTCTGCCCAGAGATTTTCCCTGATGCCATGTCCTGTCCTTGATTCATGCAGTTTCCCATTAATCTCCGTGTATTCAGATCGTGTATTCTCTGACTATCCACAAGGAATTCAAAGAAATTTAACATTAAATATTCTCTCATATAAAACAGGATGCCATCGTGCTCTTAGCAAAGCACTTTGGGAACTGGCTTTCTGCTGGATTTGAAAAATCACCTGGAATTGGGATAATAATAATAATTCATGGATAATTCTTAGGTTTTCTTGAACAATAGACAACGAATAACCAAGAAAACAAAGATTGGCTTAAATTGCAAGATGGGCAGAGTTAATTTCTCATGAAATATGCAGCCGTGAATGCTTTTTTACAAAAACAGCTGTGTTTCAAAAATAAAAAAACATCCTAAGACCTCCTTCTAAGATTAAGAAATATGCCCCCAATTAAAACCGCAACCCATATTGCCCTTAAAGCATTTTGCTTTAGAACAGCACACTGCAGAGAATTCTAACGCACTGTGGAAAAGTCTTGTCCTTTATTGCCATTCAGGTTATAAATAACAATCAGTCTCTCTTGCTTGTTTGCTTCTCAAAAAAAAAAAAAAAAAGTAAGTTGCCAAAGGTAGTATTGAGAGATCTTTCTAGACCATTTATTTTTAAATTACCAGCCAGAGGAGAGAAGAAAGGGGTTGGGCTGGGGGATTGCAGACCAATCGCTTATCAGATGAAATCCAAATGTCACATTAGTTGAGTTTAGGAGATTAAATTTTCCAATGCCCTTCATCTGCGGCTGACATTTTGGGAGCTTTCTTCCCCCTCCCTCCTGCTCCAGCTTTCTGCTCTTTAAAACTTAAAACACAAACATGCAATCCAGACAAATACCCTGTAAAGGGAGAAGAAGGTCTAAACGGCCACATCATTTTGTAGGAAATGGGTTTTTTTTTTGCAGGATGGAGGTAGGAAGGCTTACCTTTGCATACAGAATCAGTCAGTGGTAGGCTTCATTTTAACTGGAGTGTTTACTTTTTAAAGCCATTGTTCTAAGCAGGTCACCTGTTATTATAATCTAATGAGTTCTTACTAGTTTATGGCCTGCAGGTATTTCCTTTCAACAAGTTTTCGTCCATCTTTTGAAGACGCACATAGGATAGTTAAAGACAGCTTCTAAAAAGCATACCTTTGGCATGTATTTTTTTGGATTTTTTCACCCCTAAAAATATATCAGGTTGGTTTCAAATCATAATCAAGAACAGAAAAGGCAATGTTTGACTCTCCTTTTGCTTTTCTGTTTCTGATGAAATCTTTGCTTTCAGTCGAAAAAGGATGAGAGATCATTTGCGTAGAAGGAACGCTGAAATCCTTTTGCACTGCCTTGATCAACACCAAACAAAAACCTTCATCCACATCCTATCTTGCAAACTGCCAACTGGAGTAGCCAATAGAACAAACAGATAAAGGACAGGATCACTTTGTCCTGCTTTCTGCCAATTCAGTAAAATGATGCTGAAAATGATTGTTAGCATCCTTCATGACAAAATCTGACACCCTTGATTTTGTGACAGCTTTTTTATTGTAACTTCCTTACTTTGTTTGGTTCTAGTGCATTGTACTTGCTCCAGTTCTAGTATTTCACAGTGAGCAGGAACATGCAGACCAAAACTAAAATAATAAAAAAAAACCTCATCCTCAACCCTTTGGAATTGGACCCCAGTGTTCAGTGATTCTTTAAGTGTGCTGAGAAAGGTAAGCCATTATCTCACATTTCTAAAGCCATGGCTAGAGAGGCACATGGGTCAGTTCTACCTTTTCACCCTTCCCCAAACTCCAACCTTACTTTGGCTTGAACAGAGAAAGGGAAGAAGAGAAAACAAATTTCATTAGTCCCAGATTGACAAAGGCTCCAATGAATGAAAAGGCATTTTTACTAGTGGATAGAAGGGTGCCTCAGTTCCACCACTGCCCCATTTAAGGTTATGCCCATGAAACTTTATAAATTACAATGGTGTCTTTAGTAGAAAGCCACCTTTTCCTATCCAGTCCTTTCCTCTTCAGATACTGATTTTAAGAAACTGGATTGCACTCCTGAGCACTTAAAAATGCAACATGACTGAAAAAGAAGGGTAGAATTATAAATTGATATGAGGAATTGGATTGCTTCTATTTTCTGCTACCGGTAGTTCCTTTCATTACTTTTCGTTTAAAGATTCAGCAAGATGTGGTGGTTTTCTGCTCCTGTGTTCAAAGTGCCACTGAACTTGCATCTTTTTTTAAAAAAATAAAACAGCAAAAATGCATTCCTATTAAGAACTAAATTTAAAAGAAGGTGTTTGCATATTTTATTCCACCACTTCTGAACATTTGTACTGGAGCATATCCTTGAAATAAATCACGGAAACTACCTTATTTGGATGACTATCCTATAATTAAGTAATGGTACACAGCTTTATTTATTTCTTATTTATTAATTGGACTTATGTGCCGTCCCTCTCCGTGGACTCAGGGCACTTACAACATTTTGATAGAAAAGATACAATATATAAAACATTTCTAAGCCAATTAATAGAACAGTTAATTTAAAAATTATCTTAAAACTAATAATTTAAAATAGAACAATCACATGCATACTGTCACATCCAATACATCCACTGGGCAGAAGCTGGGTTCTACTGAGTTTTCAGGTTCTTATGAAAGGCAAGGAGGGTGGGGGACAGTGCGAATCTCCGGGGGGAGCTAATTCCAGAGGGCCGGGCCCCCCACAGAGAAGGCTCTTCCCCTAGGTCCTGCCAGCCGACATTGTCTGGCTGATGGGACCCTGAGGAGACCAACTCTTTGGGACCTAACCAGTCGCTGGGATTCGTGCGGCAGAAGGCGGTCTCGGAGGTAATCTGGTCCTATGCCATGTAGGGCTTTATAGGTCATAACCAACACTTTGAATTGTGTCCGGAAATCAATCGACAGCCCATGCAGTCCGTGGAGTGATGGTGAGACATGACTTTATAGAGATGACAAGGAAAACCTAAGCACAGTTATGGTGAACCTTTTTTGGTTCACATGCCAAAAGGATGTGCATACATGTGCTAGCACTCACACATGTGCCCACAACCATTTCCCCCATGCATGCGTATCCCCCCCGTGCTGCCCCTGTGCATTTGTACAATCCCGCCCCCATCCCCCACATGTGCCCAGGCCTTACAAAAGTTTGGAAAAATGGACTTTCAGTTTGTCCATTGTTCTGTTTTTCGCACTCTGGAGCCTTCAGGAAAGCTTCTTGAAGCCACAGAGTACAAAAAAAACAGCACAACGGGCAAACAGGAAGTCCGTTTTCCAAATTTCCGGTTTGCCAGTTGGGCTGTTTTTCGCACTCCAGGACTTCAGGGAAGCTTCCCTGGAGCCTCGGGGAGGGTGTGTATGTGTGTGTGTGAAATGGCCTTCCCCAAGGCTGAAAATCATCTGGCTAGTGCATGCATGCGCACTGGAGCTGACATAGGGCAACACCTCACACACCCTGCTGTATGGCTCCGTGTGCCATTTGTGGCACGCATGCTACAGGTTCGCCATCATGGCCTCAGCAGATGATGATTGCCTTCATTCAGAATTTGGGGAAATTCAACATTCATCAAGGAGCACCTCCCTCCCTCCACACCCTATACACCTGGAATTTTAGTGAGGGACAGATGAACAGCTCTGCTTGCTCTCCCCACATGACAAATTAATAATAACGCTGGGGGGGGGGGATCTTTCCTTCAAAAGAAAATCTACATAAAATTTTCTCCTAATCATTCTGTATTGGAAAATGCAACAAGAGAAAAGGAAAGCATTATGGGTATGCTATTGATGAAAGCCACCCTATATTTATTTATTTATTGTAGCCTTAAGTCAGTGTTGAATCATAACGACTTTATAGACAACTGCATGTAGTTTTCTTATTTTATTTATTTATTTGTTTGTTTGTTTATTTATTTAGTCCAATACACAATAAGGGTTTTAGTGGGTATATATCTACATACACATAGTAAAATACATGATGAAGGTTATAGAGGAGATACTCATAGTAAAATATATCTAAGAACGAATAGAAAAGAAGATATAGTAATAGAACATATCAATGAAAGAATAGAAGAAGAGATATAGGAATAGAAGAAAGGTATAGGAGATATAGGAGAGCAATAGGACAGGGGATGGAAGGCACTCTAGTGCACTTGTACTTGCCCCTTACTGACCTCTTAGGAATCAATCGTGGATAATCTAAGTGTTGGGGGTTTGGGGATGACACTATGGAGTCCGGTAATGAGTTCCACGCTTCGACAACTCAGTTACTGAAGTCATATTTTTTACAGTCAAGTTTGGAGCAGTTAATATTAAGTTTAAATCTGTTGTGTGCTCTTGTGTTGTTGTGGTTGAAGCTGAAGTAGTCGCCGACAGGCAGGACGTTGCAACATTTTCTGTATGGTTTCCAATGTCCTTTTCCCTGGCTGGCTTTGTGCCTAAAGTAAGACTAGAGCTCAGGTTTCCGTGCTACTAATCTAATGTCTTAACTATTAGATCAATATTTCTCAGCCTTGGCAACTTTAAGATGTCTGGACTTCAATTCCCAGAATTTCCTAGTCAGAATCTTTTCCACATTCAAAATCTCCTATTACCCCAATATTTATAGTAATTCACCCAATCTTTCATCACAATTGTATGAATCATGTTTTTAGCTTCATATTTAATCCTTTGGTATGGTTATGGGTACAGTTAAACCATTTATTTGAAATAAGCAGACCTCTTCCAAGAAAATATTCAACTGTCAGTCGATATCTGATTAATTCTTGAATCTACAAGTGGCTTGATCATTTGTTTACCCTCTGTTTGAGTTTCATGTCCCTGGATAGAATAATTTTACTCTTGGATCCTATTCATTCAAATTATGGTACAATTTTCCTGAGAAGTCATTTCTATTTCTTTTATTATCACAATTCTCTGAAGTATAACTTTCAGCATCACCATCTTATGAACTCCTATTTTCATATACACCTGTAAGAACGTTGATGATACAAATTCATACTTTCTGAAATACATTTTTGCCCTTTCATTCATAATTAAATCTACACTATCATTTCTGTGCATGTATTAATCAACTCATTATGCATAGCAAGACCTTCTTCATTCAGATTTATTGTATGTTTTCCCTTTCTTTTAATGTCACATGGAAAAAAATGTGTCTATTTTTTATTTTGCTCGATTTAATTCATGCTATTTACCATTTAATCCTCTTGTAGATCAAACCACATTCCTCCTCATGCCATGAGTCTCACTAGGGCCCCCACAAACATTGATCTTTGATACTCATTGCGGGTTTAGGTAATGAAAGATTTCATTCTTTTAAAAAGAAGGTGCAGAAAGTATGGACTAAATAAACAACCCTAGTCATATCGCCAAAAAGGCTTCTAGAGTTCTTAACCTGATCCTACGTAGCTTCTGCTCCGGCAATCTCACACTACTCACAAGAGCCTACAAAACTTTTGCCAGACCCATCCTTGAATACAGCTCATCTGTCTGGAACCCATACCACATCTCGGATATCAAAACCCTTGAAAACGTCCAAAGATATTTCACCAGAAGAGCCCTTCACCCCTCCACTCGAAACAGAATACCCTACAAAAATAGACTAACAATCCTGGGTCTAGAAAGCTTAGAACTATGGCGCCTAAAACACGATTTAAGCATTGCCCACAAGATCATATGCTGCAATGTCCTACCGCTCAATGACTACTTCAGCTTCAACCGCAACAACACAAGAGCACGCAACAGATTCAAACTTAATATTAACCGCTCCAAACTTGACTGTAAAAAATATGACTTTAACAATCGAGTTGTCGAAGCGTGGAACTCATTACCGGACTCAATAGTGTCAACCCCTAACCCCCAACATTTCTCCCTTAGACTATCCACGATTGACCTCTCCAGGTTTCTAAGAGGTCAGTAAGGGGCGTACATAAGTGCACTAGTGTGCCTTTTGTCCCCTGTCCAATTGTCTTTCCTTTATCTCATATATCATATATATTTTCTTCCTTTCATATATCTTCTCCTCTATTTTTACATATTATCTTTATATATATTACTTCATGTCTATTCTCTTCCATATGTATTGTGTATTGGACAAATGAATAAATAAATAAAAAATAAATATTCATGCAGCATGCAACATTCCCTATTAATAGCAATGGGAAGTTCTGCCATATCTTGGTCTACATGACACAAGGACAACCAAAGCTTCATGCATGTCCACTCTATTCTAGGATTTGTAAGCTGGAGTCTATCTTTCAAGACAATGATTATTACCCATGTCATATCAACACAGTGCACTGGCACACAGAATAGAGAGGAATATGCAAACGCACAAACCAGTCTGAACCAATCAAACCTTTAAAAGAAATGGATATTCTGGTGCCTAGCTTTGATGCTTAGAACTTTTATCTCCTCTTCCTTTCCCAGACTCCCTCTATTATGATTACAGAAATGCACTTAACTGTAGCCACCATGGTGTTATAATGATCATGCTTTTAAATGTAACATGATGATAGTGTCAAACTTATTCGATATTTGGTCATTTCCTTCCCCACCATTAGCAAACTATCTCCTGCCTCTAAGCAATCTATGGCTTTCCACTATATTAACACTTGGGGAATAGCATTTTTCTTTTTAAAAATCCCTTTCTAGAAAAGTGGGAAAGGGAGGAGTTTTGTTCTCCATGACCTCCAGCAGCTCATAAGATAGAATATAAATTAAATGGCATTTTCTGAGCTTTCCTCTTGGTTAGTTGGCCCTGTATGACACCTGTCTGTTGTAATCATAGGTTCTTAGGCACTGAACTTTGGGATAGACTATTGCTGAAGGGTGATGTTTTAGCTTAATGGGTGCTGTATAAACCTTATTCTTCCTCTAGGGAAAGGCAGCAAAGTCCAGGCTGAGTAAGCAAGCTGCAGAATCCATGACTACGTGGAAAATAATTAACTTGATATACAGCATGAAGATAACGTATAGCTAACTTCCATATAAGGAAATATATGCCTTACTCTCATTCCTTGGCTAATCATCAGTAAACACACAATCCAGGAAAAGGCAATGAATGGAGCTTCCATTAATTATCTATAGGGAAGTCACGAGGAGGTTGCCTTATACAGCGCATGAGTGAATGGTAGTTGGGGGATGGCTTAATGTATGTGGCGTTCGTGAATTGGTTATTCTGTACCACATGTCAGGAAAAGTGAAATACAGTAAAAGGAGCGATCTTGATTCAATCGAGGTCATCTCACAGAGAAAATATTCTCCGTTGCTTCATTTTGATGTGGCAATTATGGCATCCTGTGCCTCCCTAGAGGTCGGCCCACTGGGGAAGGGCTGTGTGCCTTCACCTATCAGTCTTGTGTTTCCTGCATTGTGGCAGAGAAGCAATGTCAAAGTATATAGGAAAGTTCAGGGAGTGAAAATAGTGGTCGTATAAAAATGCCTTTTTTTTCCCCTAGTTGCAGAGCTTTGGCATACTACAAATCAGTTAGATATCATCTTTTTCTCCTTAGCATATTTTGTCTAATGACGGCAACAGTTTGAACCTAAAAATCAAGCAATACAATGCCTTCTTACTTCTCAAAAGAAACAAAGGCAAAACAGGGGCCATCTTTGTGTGATTAAAGAAGCCATTCCCAAGTGTCAAGCAGCGCATAGCCAGGGAAACAAGATTCATATTTCATTAAACAGGTTTAATGCAGGAAATACAGGATTAAGTCACAGGATCCTGGAAAATGAATAAGCACACCTCTCCTCCTCATTTATGAACAAATTCATTATGGTGAGATCTCCGTGAGTGGCTTAATCGGCTTTTTCCCGGAACGTTAAACCAAAGAGCTAACTGACCTTTTCCTAGTTAAGCCCAGGATTGCAAAAATCCATCTGCTTTTCATTGGCAATGCCTTTGAACACTTCATTTATCCTTTCTTCCTTCCTTCCTTTGCTCCTCCCTTTGTTCTTTCCCTGATGCAGTCTTGATGCCTCCACGCTTGGGAATTTGCTGACTGAGGCAGGCTGCTTCAAGTCACTGTCTAGCAAAGAGGGGCCTTCACGGATCTTCCTTCTTCCTTCTAAAATATGCTTTGATCTTCATTAATAGGCCTGGGGCTGCTTATGTCTCTTCTGTAGCTTACTAGACTGGATGTAACTCACTCAGGCTCCAATACATGAACAATTTATATTCTGCCTAGTGGGTCTGCACATGATATGTCATTAACGACACAGCCAAAAACTATGATTTATTGGGAAAGGTTTTATGCTTATACATTTGTCAGAAATTCTGCTTAAGTGGGGGTGGGGGGTTGGATTTGATCACCTATAAGGTCCCTTGCAACATTGTTAATCTATCTATCTGTCAAAGCATGAATGCAGACACCCATAAGCATACCATGTCCACATCTGAACATGTGTGCATACTCACACATAGCATGTCCAGCACATCAGGTGTGTGTGTGTGTTTTTCTGTTGAATATGTTACACATATAGATTATAGTTTGTCGTCTATAAAAATTTAACTGTCTTGGATATGGCCACTGGCGAGGCCGAGAGACAAAAATGCAGTATGCTACTCCCATATTTGGGTATACCAGGGTGATTCGACAGAAAAAAACATATAACTCTTCCCTGGTACAAGCTGTGATGAAAAGAGCCTGTGGTCTAGAGATTAAAACCATTGCCTTACAGGGCAGACTCTGCAGGCTCAAATCCCAGTAAGGGTATGGCTAGCTGATGAGAGCATAATAAGCTTGAAATAGATCTATACTAGTCTACGTTCCTTTTCATTATCAGCAAAAATATGTTATGCACACACACAAACAAATTTCAAATTGTGTTGTTTGTAAACTATCCTAGATCACTTTGGGGAGAGGGGTACTGTAGAAATTTGATAAAAATAAATAAAGACAATTACATTTTTATGACAGTATTAATTTGTAATTCTAAGGCGCCTATCTGGGCGTCATAAGAGCTGATCCCGTTTACAAACATCATACAGGCATTGGGGGCTCCAATGGCTCCTACCCTCAGCAGTGTGGTTTATAAGCTCCTGAAGCTTGCAGGGAAAGCCATCCATTTGCATTGCTTCACATACCCCTGGTCTCTAATGCATCAATCACAGTCCCTGTCCTTTGCATTTTAAACTCCGTGATAAGAAATGAAATGGAGGGGAAAAGCCATATAGTAACACCCATTTGCTCAATTTCTTAGCAATTTCTCTCCCTCTTTTTCCTGCACTGCTGCTCTTCATCCACACCCACTGTACTGGAAATGGGGAGGCAAAGTTACTTCATTTACATCATATCTTCACTGCCCAGTTATAACAAATTACAGTTTACTGAGATTTTCCAGTAAACATGCATAAGCCTGCAGCAGCTTTCAGGATATAACAAAATGGGCAATTATATGATTGTAGAAGGGTGCAATATGGAGACTGATATTGGATAAAGAGGCTTTTAAATGCTTTCCCCAAGTGCTTTCTCGCTGGATATAAGCCCCCCAAACAATGACTTTTATTCCTTGAGAGAACAGAGCCCTATTTTATTTTTATCTTCCTATCTTTCTTACAAAGGCAGGGTAGGGTCAACAGAAAAGAAAATGAAAAAGATTAACTCTCTTTCTTCCTGTACCATTTTCCCATTTCAAAGTTCAGTTTCAGTAGTTGCAACATATGTAAAACAAAAAAACAACAACACACACATTATAAAATGACATGCAACGTAAAAATGCAGACAGTAAAGAATTGACATCTTGGGGAAGAAACACAATATTTACTAGTTTTTTATATGAATGAAAAGATCAGCTTGACTTTCCTTCACCTTTCCCCCCCCAAGGTGTTCTGTCGTGCTCGCTGTAGACTCCTCCCAAAAATTCACAGGTACAAATTTCAGACACACACACACGTTTGAAAATTCAAAACAATGTTCTTTATAATGAAAATTCACTTAACCTAAGCCCTCTTTGGGTACAGCAAAGAGCACTCGTCTCCAAACAAACTGGTAATTTGTAGAAGTCCCTTATCAGTTCTGTGATACTTAGCTTGCAGCTGTGAGGCAATTCACAGTCCTTCTTCTTTCACAAAGTGAGACACACTTTGCTCTGGTTTAGTTTCAAAGCGGGGAAAAATCAGCACACAAAAGGTCAAAGTCAGTAAAGCAGTCAGGAAACGCAACAATCAGATAATCCTCCACAATGGTCAAACCCACAGGCTGCTATTTATAGCAGCCTCACTAATTACCACAGCCCCACCCAACCACAGGTGGCCTCATTTTCTTTGATAATAATCTCTCAGTTGTTGTTGCCTATGCATCGCTCTTCGCATGCGTGGCTGTATCATTAACTCTTGTTCTGAATCCAAGGAGGAGCTAGATAATTGATCTCCTTCTGAGCTGTCTGCCACACTCTCCTCCTCCCTGTCACTCATGTCTTCTTGGTCAGAGGAGCCTTCATCATCAGATTCCACCCGGGGCAAAACAGGCCTGCAGCATGTGGATGTCTCCCCCACATCCACAGTCCTTGGGCCAGGAGCTGGGCCAGAACTAACCACAACACAAGGTATATATTTTTCTCCCAGAAAGAGAAGCAACTAGGGTTGCAGGAAACAAAAAAGAAAGAAAAGTCCCTAAGTTGTTACTTTCAACTTTTGGAACTGGTAGTAAGGATCAAAGCTCCCAGGTTTTGTCTTTTTGATTCCTTCTAGCTAACAGCTGAGTATTTGTACCAACAAGAGAGGTTATAAAAATGCCATAAAATGAACCAATCACAAACTATTTTACGTTTTATTAGAAAACAGAATTGGAATGCTATGTGGTTTAAAAGGACCAGAGTCTTAAAAATAATAAATAATAAATGCAAAGTTCTATTCATGCCACAGAATGCATTATTAGAATTGCATCTGTTCAAGCACAAAAGGTTCCGCTGAGAAAAATGCTTACAATTTTTTAACAGACTAGGAAATTAATTACTTATTATTGGCCATATACAGAAAACAAAGGGTACTGTTTAGGAGGTCCAGGAAAATCAATGCAGTTTTAGTATTACCAATGGAATGGGGCAGCTTAATTTTCTCCTAGGGGATTTTTGTCCTTATTATGATTTATACACCATCTTACAACTCTACAATTATAATAAGAGTTTTGGGGAAAATAATCTTAATTTTCTCATCTTCTTTCAGAGGAATCCAGAGGAGAATGTCAGTTAATTTGAACACTATTCGGTGAATAAACACTGAACTCCTCTCTGTTGGATGAATGAGTAAAGTGGATTTTGAAAACAAATATAAAATATGTGAGTTCTCTTGTACAAATAATCAGACTCCTTATCACTTTTAAAAAATTAATCTTTTTAAGACGTTCATAATCAGAATGGCAGTGGAATGAAAAACCAGTCCAGTGAATAGGAATCTCATTTCTATTTCTCTCCACATTTATATCTCCCATAAGCTTCTAGAATAAAATCACTTTTGCTGAATAAACATTGTCTCTCTGAATTAACTTCATTTGAGGACGATCATGCTCTATTTAAATTGCAAAATGATTGCAAACAAAAATGAAAGGGCTAGGTCATTTATATCCAGTATCTTTCTAATTGCATCATCAATGCCATCCTCATCGTCATTTTTTCTACACATGTTGAATTTTGTTGGAATAAGATTCATTGCCATCATAAATAAATAAATGAATGAATGAATGAATGAATAAATAAATAAATAAATAAATAATGAATCTCTCCTAGCTAAAACTAATTTGCTGTTCTTTCCCCCTATTTAAAATTTTATTATTCATGGACTGTCAGAAGTCGGATTAATTTTAAAGGTTTGGGGAATTTATCCTTAAGTATTCTTAAGAAACATTGTCCTCTGTAGCAAGCAAAGCTGAAGGCCTGCTAATGCAGGCTCTTTGAGGAACGTCTGTGGTGATTTTTGGATTATTATTATTTATTATTTATTGGATTTGTATGCCGCACTTCTCCGTAGACTCGGGCCGGCTAACAACAGTAGTACAAAACAGCATGTAAATCCAATACTAAAACAGTTAAAAAAACCTTATTTGTAAAACCAAACATACATACAAACAACTTACCATGCATAAATTGTAAAGGCCTAGGGGGAAAGAATATCTCAGTTCCCCCATGCCTGACGGCAGAGGTGGGTTTTAAGGAGCTTATGAAAGGCGAGGAGGGTGGGGGCAATTCTAATCTCCGGGGGAAGTTGGTTCCAGAGGGCCGGGGCTGCCACAGAGAAGGCTCTTCCCCTGGGGCCCGCCAAACAACATTGTTTTGTTGACAGGACTGTGGGACCTAACCGGTCGCTGGGATTTGTGCGGCAGAAGGCGGTCTCGTAGATACCCTGGTCCGATGCCATGAAGGGCTTTATAGGTGATGATCAACACTTTGAATTGTGACCGGAAATTGATCGGCAACCAATACAGACTGCGGAGTGTTGGTGTTACATGGGCATTTTTGGGAAAGCCCATGATTGCTCTCACAGCTGCATTCTGCATGATCTGAAGTTTCCGAACTGCGAAAGAGACCTTGGAGTCTTGGTGGACAATCAACTAAACATGAGCCAACAATGTGCAGCAGCAGCTAAAAAAGCCAACACAATCCTAAACTGCATCAACAGGGGAATACACTCCAAGACCAGGGAAGTCTTAATACCACTCTACTACGCCCTGGTCGGACCACACCTGGAGTACTGTATTCAGTTCTGGTCACCACACTTCAAAAGAGACATTGAAACTCTGGAGAAGGTGCAAAAAAGAGCAACCAAGATGATTAAGGGATTGGAAACCAAGACTTACGAAGAGAGACTGAGGGAACTGGGCATGGATAGCCTAGAGAAAAGGAGGGCCAGAGTGGACATGATAGCAGTCTACAAGTATACGAGGGGATGTCACAGAGAGGAGGGGATCACTTTATTCTTCAGGGCACCAGAGGGCCTGACGAGGAACAACGGATGGAAGCTGACCAAGGAGAGATTCAACATGGAGATAAGGAGGAACTTCCTGATGGTCAGAGCGATCAACCAATGAAACAACCTACCAACGGACGTTATGAACTCCAACACTTTGGACATTTTTAAGAGAAGATTGAACTGCCACTTGACTGGTGTACTATAGGGTTCCTGGTTGGGCAGGGGGTTGAATTCGATGGCCTTCATGGTCCCTTTCAACTCTTACAATCAATCAATCAATCAATCAATCAATCAATCAATCAATCAATAAACACTTTTAAAAGGTAGCCCCATATAGAGAGCCTTATTCTGTGCTGCGGTTCTGGGATTTCTCCTGTTGCAATGCACATTTGCTCTTCAGAATTTATTGCATTTTATTTACAGAAGTCTGAAATATGACCATTGCAAAAGAGAAAAAAAATATCTCACTTACAAAGGTTAAATCCCTGATCAAGAGTTAAAAATCTAGTGACTGACAATTAGCTGAGTTTGAATAGACTTAAAAAAAAATCCTTTGATTCACACAGGACCCCATTAAGTTCTTGAGAAGCCCAGGGTTCTATGGAACAAAGTTTGAAGAATTCTGAAGAATTATAGGAAACATGCATTAGGCTGAAGCAGAATGCTTGGAGGTCTCGGCCTGCCACATTATGTTATATTCTTTTTGAAAGTTTCTTGCTGTGAGAAATTGGGAGGGGTGGTTGCATGAGCAGTTAGGGATAGACAAAGTAAATTCCTTTTAGAGTTTCAAGGCCATCCTTTGTCCAGCACTGGGCCAGAAAAAGATGGGTGTGTATGGACCTGGTGGCGGAAGATTTATGGTCCATGAGACAAACTGATGAGTGTGGGACAGGAGAAGGATCTTTAAACTGGAAGTAGAAATCCTGAGGAAATTAGTAGGAGATGACCTCTATCAGCCAAGGACCTAGAAGGCTAGCAGGGAAATGTGCTTTTTTCTTGCCTATGCCAATGTTCATGCAGGAAATAATAATAAACCCTTACTTCGCCCTGATAGAGAAGCTGAGGGGACAGAATTAATTTGTGAATAGAAATACTAACAGAAGTTCAAATGCAGATTGATGCTAGATATAGAGAATAGGCGTTGATTGCTTACCTGAACGCCTCTTCTCGTACGGTGAGCGGGTACAGCAGTCACATGGGTTGCTCATGTCCAATCCGGTGGAACTGAGCCTAGTATTAAAAAAGCTTGCCGGATCCGCCCCTTCCCCAGAATTCGCGAATCCATAGACTAGGCTCAGTTGTGAAGCTCTGTAGTGTTCAACTCTCATTGTTAGAGGAAGAAAGATATAGGAAGGTAAAGAAGACACATACAAGGGCGGGAAGTGACTGCTGTACCCGCTCACCGTACGAGAAGAGGCGTTCAGGTAAGCAATCAACGCCTATTCTCCGTACTGAAGGAGCGGGTCCAGCAGTCACATGGGACATACCCAATAGATGGTCCCTAGGGTGGGATTAGCTTGCTATCGTGTGAGATAACGGATTGGAGTACCCTTCTGCCGAAGGCAGCGTCCGCTGAAGCGTAAGAATCAATTTTGTAGTGCCTGATGAAGGAATTTGGCGAGGCCCAAGTGGCTGCTTTGCAGACCTCCTCCAACGGGGCTTGAGTCGCCCAAGCGGCCGAGGTGGCTGCGCTCCTGGTGGAATGTGCTGTGATGTTCCTTGGAACTGAGAGGGAGGCCGACTCATAGGCCTTAGATATAGTCCCTCTGATCCAACGGCCTATTACTGTTGAAGACACTTTGGCCCCCATGACTCTGGGATGATAGGCTACAAAAAGTGCTTCTGACCTCCGAAAGGGTCCTGTGCGTTGGATATATATTCTCAGCGCTCTGGTGAGATCCAGGGTGTGCCATCTAATTGCCAAGGGATGGTCTCGTTGGAGGCAGAAGGAAGGTAGGACAATATCCTGAGATCTGTGGAACATGGAACTGACCTTGGGTAAGAAGGTGGGGTCCAGTCGCAAGACTACCTTGTCCTGATGGAATTGACAAAGGTCCTGCCTTATTGAGAGGGCAGCCAGCTCCGAAATGCGTCGGGCAGAGGTAATAGCCACCAAGAATGCTACCTTAAAGGATAGGTACCTGAGGGACGCCGATTTTAGGGGTTCGTATGGTGCCTGCGTGAGGGAATGGAGAACCCGTGGCAAATCCCAGGATGGATACCTGTGGACCTTGGAAGGTCTGAGGTTGGCTATGCCCTTGAGGAATTCCTGAACTTCAGGGAAGGATCGGAGAGGCTGTCTGCGGGGACCCCCTAGGACAGATGAAATGGCTGCCAGATGACGCCGGAGGGTGCTGGTGGAAAGTCCTTTATGGAAGCCTTGCATAAGGAAGGAAATAATTCTGTGTATGGGGATGCACAGAGGGGAGAGACCTTCCTGTAGACACCACTGGTGAAACTTGGACCACGTGTGGTCGTAGATTCGATTGGTCGAACCCCTTCTGGCCTTTAAAATGACCTCCACTGAATCGGGGTCATGACCACGCAGTTCTAAATCTCTCCTGATAACAGCCAGGCGGTGAGGTGGAACCACTCCGGGTCTGGATGGAAAGAGGCCCCCTGCCGCAGCATATCCCCCGAAACGGGGAGTCGCCAAGGGTCCTGGACGGACAGCTGTTGGAGATCCGCGAACCAGGGCCGGCGGGGCCAATGAGGGGCGATTAAGATTACTCGGGCCCTCTCGGTGAGGACCTTGTGAATCACGTCCGGGAGGATTGGAATTGGAGGAAATGCGTAGAGTAGGCCTGGAGGCCATGGACTCCGGAGGGCATTGATTGCTTCCGCTCCCGGGGATGGAAATCTGGAATAGAAGCGAGGGAGTTGGGCGTTCGCATTGGTCGCGAAGAGATCCAGGACTGGTAGGCCGAATCTGAGGGTGATTTGATGGAACAGGTCTTGATGGAGGTTCCACTCTCCTGGGTCTATCGTTGCTCGGGATAGCCAATCCGCCTGGACGTTGAGACTCCCCGAGATGTGATCGGCTAGGAGCGACTGGAGATGTTTTTCCGCCCAAAGGCCCAACTTGAGGGCCTCCCTCATGAGAGCCTTGGATCTCGTGCCCCCCTGTCTGCAGATATGGCTTTTTGTGGCAATGTTGTCGGTGAGAATGAGAACGTGCCGGTTGGGAATGCGAGGAGAGAAATGCTTCAGAGCCAGGGAAACTGCTCTTAACTCTAGCCAATTGATTGGCTTGGAAGCTTCCTCCGGGGACCACGTGCCCTGGGCTATCATCCCCTGGGCGTGGGCGCCCCATCCCGATAGACTGGCATCTGTGGTGATGACAAATTGATCCGGGCACCTGAACGGGGATCCTCTGTCCATGGCCGGAGACTTCCACCACTTGAAGGATCTGCGAACACTCAGTGGGATGACAATGCGTCGATTTGAGTTGCTGTGCCCCGATCTCTGAAAAGGTAACAGGAGCCACTGGAGTTCCCTAGCATGAAGGCGAGCCCAGGGAATGATGCCTATGCATGACACCATCTTCCCCAAAAGGGAAGATAGAGTGACTATGGCTACTGAAGAATTAGATAAAATGTTAGAAATTAACTCCACTATGCTGAGTTTTCTCTCGGGAGAGAGAAAAACCTGGGAGGATTCTGAATCAATAATGGATCCCAGGTGAGAAATGGATGTGGAAGGTTGGAGGTGACTTTTTTCAAAGTTGATGGAAAATCCATGGTCCTGAAGGACTGACATGGTGACAGAAAGGTCTGTTTTCACTCTCTCTAGGGAGTTCCCATGAATCAAGATATCATCAAGATAACATAAAATGTGGATGGGAGACGCCCGGATATAGGCCGCCAGGGACCCCAAGAGCTTTGTAAAGACCCGAGGGGCCGAGGAAAGGCCAAATGGCATCGCCCTATACTGGAAATGCCTGCCTTGAAAGGAAAAACGTAAAAATTTTCTGTGGCATTTGGCTATAGGGATGTGAAGGTAGGCCTCAGTGAGGTCTAAGGAGACCATGAAATCTCCCGAGTGAATGGCGGCCAAAATAGAAGACAAGGAGTGCATTTTAAACTTCCTATATTTGATGAATAGGTTTAGTTTCTTTAAATCCAAAATAGCTCTCCAACCTCCGGAGGACTTTGGAACCATAAATAGGATGGAGTAAAAACCTAGGCCCTCCTGACCGGAAGGGACCAGTTGAATGGCTCTGATGGACAATAGATGAGAAATGGCCTCCTCCATACGGTTACAATCTGAGGATGACCTGGGAGAAGGGCAGGAAATAAAACGTTTAGGGGGAGGAGAAATAAATTCTAAAAGAAGGCCTGATTGAACAGTGTCAATGACCCAAGGGTCCTTGGAGGTGAGACGCCAATTAGAGGCGAAATGAGCTAGGCGACCCCCTATGGGAATAGAGGTAGGATTACCATCTAGGTTTCTTTGAAGCCCTGTTAGAGGAGGCTCCCCTTTGGAAACGAAACCCTCTACCCCTGGAGTTCCTACCTTGGGAACGAAAGCGGGGGGAATACTGACCTGGAGATCTCTGATAGGAAGCCGCTTGATCTTGCTGGCGCCCTGGGCGACGAAAGGACTGCGTTTTGGTAGCCTTTTTTGTGGTTGGACCCAAAACTTTCTTCTTGTCCGTGGTCTCCGTGAGGAGTGGATCCAGAAGATCACCGAAGAGAAGGTCGCGCTTTAAGGGACCCTGGGATAACTGCCACTTCTGGCGAACTCCCGCTTGCCAAGGGCGAATCCATAGGAGTCTTCTTGCCGTTGTGGAAGCTGCAATAGACTTAGCAGAAAATCTAGTAGATTGCAAGGTGGCATCAGCCACGTACTGGGCAGCTGCAAAGACCTTGTTGAAGTCTTGTTGACCTCTCAAGTCATCGGGAGGAATATGCTGTTGAAGTTGGCGAAGCCACAGCAGCATGGCTCTGGAGAAAAAGGAAGCCGCTGCAGAACTTTTAATGGCCCAGGAATCAGCGGTGAATCCTCTTTTGAGCATTTGCTCAATGCGCTTGTCCTCTGGGCGGAGGACTTCCTCCGCCTCGCCTGGCACAGCCGCTGCCGAGTGAAGAATCTTGACAGGTTCATCCGGTTTGGGAAAGGATAGAAGCTCTTCATAGGAAGAGGAAAGTTTGTACAACTTCCTATCCTTGGTGGAGGGATTAAGGCCAGATGCTGGAAATTCCCACTGTTTGAGTAAAGCATCTTTAAACAATTTAGGCATAGGAATTACCTCGTTATCCTCCTGTTCCTCTGTGAAGTAAGGTAAATTCTCCTCGGGGGGATCAGTGGAAGTGGAGGCTTGTTTCTCCTGGGCCGCTAATCCCGTAGAAATTCTAGCTTTGAGGAGGAGAGATTTGAATAATTGAGAAGGAAAAATAGTAATTGGAGGAGGAACCTTTATTTGGGATTCCTCATCATCTGATAAGCCTTGAAAAGGATCCTCATCATCCTCTATATCCTCATATTCATCCTGGGAGGAATCTGAATCATCCTGAATAGGAGCTCTAACCGCTGGGGAAGAACCCAAAGGGCGGGAGGAACGAGAAGGAGGAAGAGGTAAGGGAAGCTCATTGATGGTGGAGAGTTTGGCATCAATGGCTTTGGACAGCACAGCAAATATAGACTGGAACTCAGGAGGTAAACTGGAAATATCAGCAGAAATGGCAGAAGAATCCCTAAAGGCCTGGGAGGATCCTGGCTGGGGGGAATCTTCAATAATATCTGGTTCCTCTGGACCTATGCCCCATAGGTTAGGTTGGGGTCTGTCTAGGTTTGGCTCATCCAGAGATAACACAGGGACCCCAGAAGGAGGTAGACTAGAAGCCTCTGGGGGGTCTTGACTACTGATTACTTGGGCCTGCACTTTCAAACGTTTTGCTGATTTGTCATGGATCTTTTGTAGGGCTAGGTCCCTTCTCTTCTCGGCCCTGGTGACCTTGGTCGAGGGGCGGGCCCCTGGAGAAGAGGAGGAAGAGGCCTGGGGGATACTAGTAATCTCATCGCCTGTAGGCCTGGCCTCTCTGGGACCTTTAGTTGTGCCTCTCTTGGGAAAAGTAGCCATAGTCTGACAATTAACAGAAGACAAGGCTGAGCCAATAACTGAATAATAAGGAGAAGAATTTCAAGGACTTCCCAAGAGGAATGGATCCTGCTTCGAGGCCTCGAAGCTGCTGAAACTTGAGGACAATCTGGGCAAACCCAGAGTTCGTGCCCCCAAATCCAGCGGGGCCAGCCTCCCTAAACTTTATAATTAAGTAAACCAAGGCACTCTGGTTGGAGGCTTAGCCGGTGGAGAATTTAGCCTGGGACCCCCAAGGCCCGCTCCGGGATCCACGCGGTGGACTGAGGCCTACGCGGCTGGCAGGAGGCCAACACGAGAGGCCTAGATTTAAAAAGGGCGCGAAGGCCTTCGCGCCGAAAAAATCGCTCCGTAATTACTTAAGGGGGAAGCGATCGACTAAGTCCAGGAGACTAGAGGGCGTCTCACTCCGCAGGAGGTATTTCTTAAGCCCTTAAATATTTTGTATACAATAAATAATCAATAATTCAATAGATTAATACTTGCACCAGGACCTCCAGGCCAAAGGATTAGAAGAATCCACAAGCGGCCGCAGGAATCGTAACCGGCAAAACCGCCGGGGGAAAAACGAAACCGCAACTTCTCCAAGGAAAAAAGCCGAGCCGCAAACGGCTGGCGCTATTAGTGCAAGTAAATAATAATGATAAAGCAAATCTTACTAATTTTGAAGAAAAGGATCGAAGGGAAGGTGTTAGTATGTTGAACGAGCTATCACAATACAACCGCAGGATATGCGAACTGAGCGAATTCTGGGGAAGGGGCGGATCCGGCAAGCTTTTTTAATACTAGGCTCAGTTCCACCGGATTGGACATGAGCAACCCATGTGACTGCTGGACCCGCTCCTTCAGTACGGAGAATACAGTAGCTACTGTTTTACAAGGAATAAGGCTTAAATTATATCAATAATGTTGGCTGACCTTAGAAATCCATTTATTATTAAACCAATCAACTGCAAGCAGTGTTTCTCTAGGAACTCTTACATTTTTGCCCTTTATAACTCCATAAATTTTCAACAGCAAGGGAACAGGCACGCCAAGAATAGAGATTTATTGCCATGTGTTCTAAGCTGCTAATGATTATGCACATTGTTGTGAGAAAACACAGAAGGAGAGAGAGATGGGGGAAGTGAATTAGACTAACAGTAGTAGTAGCAGGAGTAACAGCTCTGGTCTCGCATGCTACAGGTTTTGCATTCAAAGGCACAGTCATCGGCTGAGGAATTTAAGCAAGGCTGAACACAAATGAGAAAAAAAAATCATAATGAAGAAAGTGAATGAGAAGGAACAGAGAAGACGAGATTGTTTTCAGAGGAAGGAGATTTCTTACTTAGAAGATAGTGTTAGATTCCCTTGTACAGGTGAGTTTTTAATAAGAGGAATGGTAAAAATGGCGGGAGTAGTGGGGAGGGACTTGGTCAAACTTTAGGAACTGAATAAGCTGTTTAGCTAAAAGATTGCCTTGTCTCTTGCCTATCCTTTCACCTTCCTTATATTTATGTTTGTGAAATAAACTTAATAATCAACCTCTGTAGGCATCCCTGTAAAACAGTTTTGAGACGACATCCTACTCCAGTATAAAACCTATCTAACTCCCTTTTTATGATCCTGTAATTTGGGTTAGAGCTGGGGTTATTTAGCCCATAACAGTAGCTTTAGCATTAACCTTCTATACTGCTGCGGTTATCAGCTATGACTTTTTCCGGTAGAAATCTGAGAACATACGATTCCATTGCATAGACCTCTAGCTTCATTGTTCTCCTAAGAAAATGGGCTGATCATTCAATTTTCAGTCTGTGTTTGAGTTGGTGTTCAAACCTGTTCCTTGTCTATAGTTACCAAATTGGACATGTAGAATATTGGTCACTTCTCTCTTGCTATAATGTTCCTCTGATTATATGATGGCCTCCGTTTTTGCAACCATGTTTTCTATGAACTTTTCTTTATTGTCCAGGATTCCACATTTTTCATTTATAAAACACAAATGGAACAAATCTTGGACAGAATACATTGTACATGAAGAACTGATACCAACTGAATCATGACAGAAATACTACCATATTTTTTGGAGTATAAGACCCTGTTCCTCCCCAAAAAGTGGGTGAAAATTTAGATGTGTTTTATGGAATGAATACGGGCATTTCCCAAATTCGGGGTGCATCACTTTTCCACCCTCCCCGGTCCCCAGGAGTACTCTGTAGTTCTCTGCACATTCTGTTTTTGCCAAAAACAAGCCTGTTTTGGGGCTCCCAAGCCCTCTGTGCATTGCGTTTTCATCCTCCCCACCTCCCAGAAGCACTTTGCAGACCAAAAACAGGTGCATTTTTGGCAAAAATAGAGTGCTTCTGGGGGCTGGGGAGGACGAAAACATGACACGAAAAAACTATGTTTTCTTGTAAATTTAGGTGCGTCCTGTGTGTTTTACAGTCCAAAAAAATAGAGTAACTGGATGAATAATGTTAGTTCTATAGTCCAGTCTGCAAACTACAGGAATCCCCTTTAGTCCTCCATTAACATTATGAAGCTTAAAGACAGCTGCTTTCTCAATGGAGAGATCAGTGATTTGCACCTTCTCACAAAGTGGGCAATGACAACCCCTGTTCCTGTTTTTGCATACGATTTCTTTTTTTTCTCTGCCCTGATCTATTCTGAAAGCATCCCATAGCCAATCAAATGCAGTCAGTTCTGGATTGAGTTAAGCCAGGAGTGGATACTTGGGAGTAATTTTGAGCAGCATTCTCTCCAAGTGTTCATATTGCACGTAGTAACTAGCACAGGCCTATTTCCTTGGGGAACCAAAGCTCTCTAGTTTATACTTAACGTTCTGATTGCCAGAATTACAGGATGGCTGTGCCGGGAGGAGGGTAGAGAATTAGATTCTGTCTCTAATTAGATGTTTGCTCTTCATTTGAATTTCAGATGCTAGCTTTAATTTTAGAAACTTACCCAAGAAGCAAAATAACTTTCTCTAGCAAAGTGCACCTGGCTTCTTCAGTCTTTGTTTGATAGCTTGTCAATATTATGAAGTGAGCATGGAGTGGGGCCAGCCATTATCTCAGCACTTGAGAACCCAAACCTTTAGATCCACCTCTCAATTTTTAGGGACATCTCCCATGAGTACCCTCTAGATACACAGACTTCAGTTCTAGGATTCCTCAGTTAGTTTAACCATTATTGAAAATTCTAATATTTGAAATCTGCATATCTAAAAATTGCCCAGACTGGGAATGCTGTTTTAGAATCTCCATGCAATAAAGGAAGTATATCTAAACTGTCAAGAACATATAACAATATGTATCTACGTATTGTTGTGCGTATTATTATGTAATTAAGTAATTGTTAAGTCATCAGACTGGAAATTGGAGGCTGTGAGTTCTAGTCCTGTCTTGGGCACAAAGCCGGTTGGGTGACCTTAAGCCAGGGGTAGGTTCCACTTAACTTTGCCACCGGTTCGTATCGTGATGTTTCGCGATCCTTCATATAATTTTACTTCCGTGCATGCTAAGTAGCAGGATTTAGCCCGAAACACAGCTGAGGAACTGATCAGCTGCACTTTGGGTGAAGAAAGAAAGGTGAGTATTAACCCAGGGGCAGTGCCCTTTTTCAAGCAGCAAAAAAAGAGGGAAAAATTCACTAAAAATTGCACACAAAAGATGGCAGCGTCTACAGACCAGTACCGACCGTTGCATCACCAGTGGGTCACTTCGGGTGATCTGGTCCGAACCAGGAGGAACCCACCCCTGCTTTAAGCCATTCATTTTTTTTCACAGCCCCAGAAAGGAGAGAAGTTATTGCAAATAACTTCCCAAAAACTTGCCAAGAAAACTGCAGGAGCTAATACAGGTGGTGGCCAGGAGTGGCCAGGAGTCAACACTAACAATACAGGACAAAAATAAAAAAGAGAGTGGATCTAAATAAGATTTATTTAAAGAAGAGATTGGACAACCATTTGTCTGAAATGTTGCAGGATTTATTGTTTGAGCAGAAGGTTGGACTCCAAGACCTGCAAGGTTCCTTCCAACTCTGTCATTCTCTAACTGCTTGTAATAGATCATTGTAGCTTAACTGTACCCCAGGAAATGTAACCTGATGCAAGCTTTGTGAAAAGATCTAATTAATCTACCACTTGTATAAAGATCCATCTAATAAAGGAGAAAATTTACAGCTCACGGTTGAAATGAGAAGCCCTTGCTGCTCTCTGAACTTGGTTGTTTTCTTGCAGAGGTATCATTGCCCAAACCAGTGTTTCCCAACCTTGGCAACTTGAAGATATTTGGACTTCAACTCCCAGAATTCCACAGCCAGCGAATGCTGGCTGTGGAATTCTGGGAGTTGAAGTCCAAATATCTTCAAGTTGCCAAGGTTGGGAAACACTGGCCCAAACTACATAATATCATCAGCACTGAGAGCAGCAAGGACTCCTTGAAGATCCAACTATTTTTTTTTATAAGATATCATTTTTGGGTAGCTTAATTTTGTGAAGAGAGGGTAGATGAGATAATGACATCACAAACATTTGCAGGAGACCAAACATATCTCTTCAGCATACAAGGAGATAGAAAACAGATAGCTTATGGTAATGAATGGACAAGTAGTCACTAGCTTCTAAATTTGTATTTTAATTACAAAGGAAGAAGGTGGAGTATTTTTTTTGGTAACTTTAAGTTAGCAGTTTTATACACATGAACTCATATAAATATAAAACTTTTGGAGCTTCATAGTGCAACTATATAATTTTATTGTTAAAAGCAAGTCTCTTTAGGGACTGCTGGATTTCTTCCCAGATACAAAATTTCAATGTGGATTTAGTATTTGATGTAAGCAACAATGACAGTATATATTTTCAATCAATTAACAATGGTTTAGTTTTAGCATCTAAAACTTGTCTTCTCACTCTGCACCGTTTCTTTCATTATGGTTTCACTATGATATCCTAATGCTTAAATTTGTCTTATTTTACCATTCCTTATCCTGGAAAATAAATGTATTGTTACAATATTTGATAAGACTACATGGGAAGATTTTAGCACTTCTAAACTGAAGAATGGAGGGAGAGCGGCAAAAAAACACCCCAAAACCAAAACCAACAAAGTAAAAAACCCTCAATTAACCAAGCAAGGAAGCAATGAGAATTTGAACCATGAAATAAAACTGTGAATCCATTTCAAAATGTAACAAAACTTACACACATATATATTCTTGTTCTCTTCTTCAACGTACCTCCCTGAAATCACCAAGACTGATGAGCAATTTTTTGTCCTACTTCTGTTCTTTGAAATTTCTCCATGTTGAAATGTAGTTAAATGTTTACAACTTCCTTTCCATTACCAATTGATGAAGAGCTGTAGGTTTGCAGCGCCACAACTTACTTTTCGCCCTCTTAAGCCCGTTAAATGAATATAAACTTTGAACAACTGTAGCAAAGAAAACCCTACAGAAATGAATACAGAATCCATTTACCCTGTAAATCAAAAGCAATACAATTGGAAGATACTTACGTATTCTGTATCAGCCTTGGAGTCATAATATTCAATATCTTCCTCCTGCAGATTAAAAGAAATAGGTGTGATAAATACAATGCAGGCTTCCAGAAAGATTTTTCTTTTCCATGATAAGATTCCTAAATATTAGATGGATCCAAATATCATATAGGACCATGGGTCCTATATGATAGGAATTATCACAACACTTTAGGAGATTCTTTTGAAGCAAACTGATCGTAGGCTGAATTTGTGATTGGATTTTATTGATGGGTGAAGGAACAATACTAGGACATATGTCTGGCAGGAGATTCCCTAGAGGCAGCTGCAACTTCACCACTTTTCCTTCTGGCTTTTCAGTGTTGAATAGCTCATCATACTAAGCCAGGGACACTCCATATTTCTTTTGATCTATATATGTCATTTGGATATGAATCAGTAGAAACATCAGAGCTTTTGAGAATATGCTTGCCATGAAAGATGCTTATTGACCCAGTAGCTGTATGAACAGTATGATCAGTTCCAGAATAGAATAGAATAGAATAGAATAGAATTTTATTGGCCAAGTATGATTGGACACACAAGGAATTTCTCTTGGTGCATATGTTCTCAGTGTACATAAAAGAAAAAATACGTTTGTCAAGAATCATAAGGTACAACACAATAATAGTCTGGGTACAAATAAACAATGAAATCAGGAACCAGTCAATATAAATTGTAGGGATACAAGCCACAAAGCTACATTCATACAATCATTTGTGGGAGGAGATGGGTGATGGGAACGATGAGAAGATTAATAGTAGTACAGTATAGACTTAGTAAATAGTTTGACAGTGTTGAGGGAATTATTTGTTTAGCAGAGAGATGGTGTTTAGGAAAAAAACTGTTCTTGTGTTCTGTAGTGTTGCCTTGAAGGTAAGAGTTGAAACAGTTTGTGTCCAGGATGTGAGGTGCCTGTAAATATTTTCATAGCCCTCTTTTTGACTTGTGCAGTATTCAGGTCCTCAATGGAAGGCAGGTTGGTAGCAACTGTTTTTTCTGAAGCTTTAATTTTCCTTTGTCTGTCTTGTTGGGTTGCAGAACCAAACCAGACAGTTATAGAGGTACAGATGACACCTTTATAAGAAGAAAAATGCTTGATGGCAGTGCATTGAGAGAGACGGGAACTAAGGCTCCCGTACACCAGAAAGGCTCTATGTTTAGAAGCTATTTTGTTGCAATCTAGTACTTTTAAGAGAAAATCTACTTAAGTGTAAACAAGATTTTTACTATTTATGTTGATTGCTTTATTTAGTATCCTATGACAATCACTGAGTATTGTATCTTATGATTATTATATTTTATGGTCATGATTTATCACTTGTTGCTTGCATGTACACTGAGAGCTTATGCACTGGGGACAAATCACTTGAGTGTCCAATCACACTTGGCCAATAAGAATTATCTTATCCTATCCTGTCCTGTCTTGTCCTGTTCTTGAAAGCCACATAGAAAATATTTAAATATATAAATGATTACAAACCATAGTAGCCACATACACAAACATGGCATGATAAAAAGAAGCCACACTATGGCGACATAGGTAGATATAGGTGAGCTATATCTACCTACCTATAGATATAGGTAGATATAGGTGGGCTCGGATAGCTTAAGAAATCACATCGAATGGAAGCAAATTACTAAATAAAAGCATACAAAATAATTGGCATGCTGCAGCTAAGTTCAAAGACATACCATTGTTAATCTATATGTACGATATACTGTACATAATTAAAGTAGGAAAATGAATGGGCTGTTTAAAATAAAATGAACAAATTTTGTCTTTACTCCCAGAAGACCAGCTTTCACTCATTATTTGCCTTTTTAAAAACTGCAGCAAGAATGAGGGCAGGTTGTGATGGGACTAGCTTAAAACCAAAAACAATAACTTCTTTTCTGAGCCGGAACAATGGTGATAAAAGTGCTATTAATAATTCTTTCCTCTCTTTGGAGAGCTGTCCTGTGAACAGATGATTCTACTTCCACTTCATGCCATCTCTGTTTTTTCATAATTCTACTCTACGATGTTTCCACATCATTCATATATCTGAATCTATTTATGTATTTGAAAGATATCTACTTCAGAATTCACGTTGAAGTACATATTTTAAATGATAGTGTTTGAAAATATTTGTATTTCAATACATCCTCTTACAACATTTGAATTGAGACAGGACTGTGTTAATGTTCAAAGATTTGCAACAACTTTGACTTGTTTATTTTATTTATTATGTCTGTACTTTGAACATTCAGACTGACTCACAATGATTTATAAGCAGATGCAACCAAATCCACTCAATTACAAAGAGAAAACAGTAACATAAACCAATAACTGATAAGCCAATATGGGAACCTTGAAGACCTTTTGAAAAAGTTATATTTTGATGTCCAACTAGTGAATTCCAACTCCATCTCTGAGAAGAAACATTTCCTCAAGGTGAGAGTAGGCAAGAAAAAAAACCACTATTGTTATTTTCTGCCTTCACATTTATGGGGAAAAATTCCTCACTGGGCATGAAAATGATGCATTGGTTGGTACCCTAAGGAGAAAGCAGTCCTAAAGAAACCTGGAAGCTCTAACACATACGTTACAATCAATATTTTGCATTGTATCTCAAAGCCTGTTGGAAATTTGATGCAGTGCCTATCACATTGGTTGTAGTTATTTTCACCAACCAGTGGAAATTCCAAATAATGTTACAAGAATGTAGTTTATTTCTGATCAGGACACTTTACAATCACAACTTGTGATGTTAGGATCACAACTGGCAAAGCTGGACAAAATGACCCTTGTGCATGTCCTTTACCAGGAGTTGTAATTCCAGAAAGACTCCTAAATCTTTCCCTATCTCATTACAAATACTACTGAATTCAAGGACTACATTTCCAAAGGTCATATGAGTAGTTTATAATATTCCTCCTCCTAATTATGATTCTTTGAATGTACAAGAAGCATGGAATATATTCTTAGCCCTTAAAAAGAATGTCTACTAACAGTGGAGATCTTAGACATTGTCCTTCCTTTTACTCAGAACATCTAAACAGGCAATAAAATACTAGTGATTGAATTCATAACTCCAAAGAAGAATTGCATGCCATTAACGATGCAGTATTTAAAAACTATTTGCATAGAAAGCTGTGTTCTAATTTCTCTTCTATGGTAGGATACCCAGCAGCTGATAAAATTCATAAAGGGACCGGTAATTCAGAGAGCAGCAATGCTGTCAAAATATAATGCTCTATTCTATCAAAAGGAGTAATTAAAGGGCACTCAGAGTTTGTATTCCACTGACAAGAATGGAGTCAGGCTGAAGCTGCAGTGGCCACGTGCTCTCTTCTGCAAATCCATCAGCATCATCACAGCTCCAAGGGCATCCATCAGTGGTGGGGACATTCTCAGTTCCTTATTAGAAAAGGACATTCTTCTGGATTCTTCTGCAAGGATTTATTTATTTTATTTTTATTTATTTATTTGTCAGGTACGTATAGGTGGTATACAAAGATATAATAATATTTATATATACAGTATATGATACTAGTAAAAAGGAAACATTAGGACAGGGGGTGGAGAGCACTCTGGTGCATTTATGCATGCCCCTAACTGGCCTCTTAGGAATCGGGAGAGGTCAACAGTGGATAGTCAAAGTGTAACCTTTTGGGTGTTAGGTGATGATACTACAGAGTCTGGTAGTGAGTTACATGCATCAACTACTTGGTTACTAAAGTCGTTTGGAGATTCCAAGGTATTCAGGAAATTGTATTTAAAACATGTAAAAAACTGTATTCTTCAGCTTATTTAAATCCTCGGGATTATAGGCCACATACTATATGAAATGAATAGATACACTTTTCTTCTCCTGGAAACCAAAGAAAGGCAAGGCTAAGAACATGTTTTCCAAGCCATTTCTTCCCAGCACTGTCTTTTATCCTGCAAAGGGTTAGGGTCCTTGGGAACTTTAAGGTTACATGGTTACATAAAATTTCTTTTAAGAAGTTAATTTTCTGTCCATGTAACCTTAAAGACTAATGAATGGGGAAAAGATTTCAGATGGAATGCATCTCTTTCCATAAGAAGGATCATGGCCATATTCAAGGAGCCAGTTCTATTACTAGATCACCTCGAGGCTCGACTACTGTAACGCTCTCTACATGGGGCTACCCTTGAAAAGTGTTCGGAAACTTCAGATCGTGCAGAATGCAGCTGCGAGAGCAATCATGGGCTTCTCTAAATATGCCCATGTCACACCAACACTCCGCAGTCTGCATTGGTTGCCGATCAGTTTCCGGTCACAATTCAAAGTTTTGGTTATGACCTATAAAGCCCTTCATGGCACCAGACCAGATTACCTCAGGGACCACCTTCTGCCGCATGAATCCCAGCGACCAGTTAGGTCCCACAGAGTGGGTCTTCTCCGAGTCCCGTCAACTAAACAATGTTGCTTGGCGGGTCCCAGGGGAAGAGCCTTCTCTGTGGCGGCCCCGGCCCTCTGGAACCAACTCCCCCCAGAGATTAGAATTGCCCCCACCCTCCTTGCCTTTCGTAAGCTACTTAAAACCCACCTCTGCCGCCAGACATGGGGGAATTAAGATTTCTTCTCCCCCTAGGCCGTTACAATGGTATGTATGGTATGTTTGTATGTGTGTTTGGTTTTGTATATTAAGGGGTTTTAAATTTGCTTTTAGTATTGGATTATTATTGTATACTGTCTATGATTGCTGTTAGCCACCCCGAGTTTTCGGAGAGGGGCGGCATATAAATCCAATAAAACTTGAAACTTGAAACTGTGCTCTGATGGGCCATCATTTCAGAGATATTTTCTTACCTAAAGAATGACCAGGGGTGCACAAAAAAAAGAAGAAGAAGAAAACAATGGGATTGGGAGCAAATTATGACTTCCTGTTGAGTTTTCTCATGAGAAGCTGGCAGAGAATGTCTGAACTTTTCCTCCTTCCCTTCTTTCCCTTCGCTTCCTCCCCTCCCCTGGGATTGACTGGGAAACTGTTATGGAACATTAAAATTTTCTTGTGAATTCTTGTGATCACGGCAGCAGCCCAGCAGTGCAGTAGAAGGCAGTAGTACTGAAGCAGCCACCACTTCCCTAAATTTCATTCCCTCAAGAGTCATGGGTCTCAGATTTTGGAGATATTCTGTAAGATATTCTGTAAGATAGCCCATTTGAAGCAACTTGATTAAAAAACATTGCCCTCTGATGTGCTATTTTTCCCCGTTAAAGGTCACGACAATGAGAATTTTAGCAGTAGATACAGATACAGAGATATATAGACAGCTATATAGATATAGATGACAGGAAACAATGCCTTCCAAAATGTAGAACGCAGACAATATGTTTCCAATTTCAACACTAGTTTCTCCTCTTTTTCCAGTTATGCCCACAATATCACTGTTGTTGTTGTTCATAATAGTTTTGTCTTATCTGGATGCAGAGCCTGCTTGTTTTTGCACCGCACTTACTTGGCTCTTACAGTGAAGCTATCAGTGCATGATGCACAAAGGGTTTCGTTCATCAGCTGGCTTGTTGCAGGGCTTAAAGATGATTAGAACTGTGAGCGAGTGACCAGCCCAAGGTCAGAAAACTGACTTTCTCTGCCCGAGGGCTAAAATGATATTCTTCTGCTCTTTGCCCAACACTTTAGCCACTGCGCTATATATGTGCTGCACTGTGCTATACTCTAACTCTAACCCTTACCTAGGCATCACTGGGAGACCTAATATTTGGCTGACAGTGAGACAACTCAATTCACAGCTGTGAAGACAGCTTGAATCAACCAGAAGGTATTGAGGACATATTTCTGGATGCTCTCTTCCAACTGGATTGATCTAGCAGTGGATGGGGCATGCCCGCCCCCTATGTCAACTTTAATCACAGAGAGCAACAGACAGTTCCTTATAGGCACATACTGGCAGTAAATAGATAAAAAAGATTTTATTCTCAATGATATTCGTGACATTTACAAGAGTTCCTTAGCAAATCCCATGCAGAATAGCAACACCTGGTGAAAATAATTGTAATGATAACATCAATAAGAGTACAAGTCATAGCAACAATAAGAATAATATGAATAGAGCTGTGGTGACACAGTGGTTAGAGTGCAGTATTGAAGGTTAATTCTATGACTGCTGACTGCCAGCAGTTCGATCCTGATGGGCTCAAGGTTGACTCGGTCTTTACCATCCTTCAGAGATTGGTAAAATGAGAACCCAGATTGTTGGGGCAATATGCTGACTTTGTAAATCAGTCAGAACAGGGGTCCCCAACCTGCAGGCCATGGACCACTACCCGGCCATGGCTTGCTGGCTACCGGGTCACATGAGTGGCTGACCAGTGCACCCTCCACTCATGCTAGCATAGCACTGCACAGGCGTTACTGTCACCATAAGTACCATGTGGGAACTACCATCATGAGTGCCACACAAGCACTACCACTGCCTCAAGCACCATGTGTACTTGTGGCCCCATTTGCGTGTGCACATGCACAGGTAAAGGTAGCTATCCCCCCACAGCTACCAACCCAGAAAGGATGGGGAACCCTGGCTTAGAGAAGTGTTGTAAAACACTGTGCAGCAGTATATAAGTCTAAGTGCTACTGCTATTGCTAATACCAATTATATGTATAAAAATGCAAATAGTTTATGTACAAATAATTTCTACACAATTCTTATTCATATCCTACATTCAATAATACAGATAATAGATTTCATATGCACTACTGCAGAAATCAACCTAATACAGTGGTACCTCTATTTACGAACTTAATTTGTTCCTTGACCAGGGTCTTAAGTAGAAAAGATTGTAAGAAGAAGCAATTTTTCCCATAGGAATCAATGTAAAAGCAAATAATGTGTGCGATTGGGGAAACCACTGGGAGGGTGAAGGCCCTGTTTCCTCCCAGGAGATTCCTAGAGAGGCCCCACGGCTTTTCCAGTTACAGTTTTGGAGGCTTGGGTTTATAAGTGGAAAATGGTTCTTAAGAAGAGGCAAAAAAATATTGAACACCCGGTTCTTATCTAGAAAAGTTAGTAAGTAGAGGCGTTCTTAGATAGAGGTACCACTGTATTCCTATAACCGTGATGGTGAACCTATGGCACACGTGGCAGAGATGGCATGCAGAGGTCTCTCTGCTGGCATGCGTGCTGTTGTCCCAGGTCAGATCTCTGTGGTGTTTCTTTCATAAGCTTCTGTTTCCCTGCAAACAATGAAACAGAAGTTCATGAAAGAAAAATATCTTACCTCTTGCTGCGCTGCGGGTGTCGGGATGCCCCGCCTCCCACCAGCCAGCTGGCCATCGGGTCTCTGCTGTGGATGTGTGTGCATGCACATGTCAGCAAATATCTACACTTTCAGTTTGGGCATGCATGCACGTTGTTTGGACATTCATACTGACCCCCTCAGTGAGGGTCCGCAACGTGGGCGTCCTCCTCGACCCACAGCTCACATTAGAGAAACATATTTCAGCTGTGCCGAGGGGGGTGTTTGCCCAGGTTCGCCTGGTGCACCAGTTGCGGCCCTATCTGGACCGGGACTCACTGCTCACAGTCACTCATGCCCTCATCACCTCGAGGTTCGACTATTGTAATGCTCTCTACATGGGGCTACCTTTGAAAAGTGTTCGGAAACTTCAGATCGTGCAGAATGCAGCTGCGAGAGCAATCATGGGCTTAACAAGGCATGCCCATGTTACACCAACACTCCGCAGTCTGCATTGGTTGCCGATCAATTTCCGGTCACAATTCAAAGTGTTGGTTATGACCCATAAAGCCCTTCATGGCATTGGACCAGAATATCTCCGGGACCGCCTTCTGCCGCACGAATCCCAGCGACCGATTAAGTCCCACAGAGTTGGCCTTCTCCGGGTCCCGTCGACTAAACAATGTCATTTGGCAGGACCCAGGAGAAGAGCCTTCTCTGTGGCGGCCCCGACCCTCTGGAACCAGCTCCCCCCAGATATCAGAGTTGCCCCCACCCTCCTTGCCTTTTGCAAGCTCCTTAAAACCCACCTCTGTCGTCAGGCATTGGGTAATTGAAATTTTTTCCCTTCCCCCTAGGCTTATTGAATTTATACATGGTATGCTTGTTTGTATGATTGGTCTCTTAAATTGGGTTTTTTTAGATTACTTTTTAATATTAGATTTGTTACATTGTTTTCTTTATTGTTGTTAGCCGCCCCGAGTCTTTGGAGAGGGGCGGCATGCAAATCTAATAAATAAATAAATAAATAAATAAATTCAGTGTCTAAAAGGTTTGCCATCACCATCCTATAACATAGGTCAGTGATGGCAAACCTATGGCATGGGTGCCACAGGTGGCACGCGGAGCCATATCTGCTGGCAAGCGAGCTGTTGCCCTAGCTCAGCTCCAACGTGCATGTGTTTGCCAGCCAGCTGATGGTTGGCTCACACAGAGCCTCTGGGAGGGCATTTTTGGCTTCCAGAGAGCCCCTGGGGTGATGGGGGAGGGTATTTTTACCCTCCCCCAACTCCAGGGAAGCCTTTGGAGCCTGGGGTGGGGAGGGTGAAACACGAGCCTGCTAGGCCTACCAGAAGTTGGGAAATAGGCCATTATCAGCCTCCAGAAGGCCTCCAGGGGCAGGGAAAGCTGTTTTTGCCCTCCCCAGGCATTGAATTATTGGTGTGGGCACTTGTGCAGGGGCTATAGTGCATGCCCACGCTTTTTCGGCACCCAAGGAAAAAAAGGTTCGCCATCACTGACATGGGTCAATATTAGTACCCACAAAGAAGACTCGTAGCAGATGGGAGTCAGTATCCTCAAGAAATAGTCTCCTTTCATTTGTCTCTTGAAACAAGAGTAGAGATGGTAAATCTGTATTCTCCATTATATAAGAATTCAACGTAATACCACAGTTTCTTTGACTATTGTTTTCTCTTTTTTGGCTTTATTCACAAAGTTTTTAAATCAGAAGTTTCCCTTGCACATGCTTACACATAATCTGAAATTTCAATTATGCACATTTCCTGGCATGGAAGTCAATTGAGTAGATTTTCCCTCTGCATGTTTCTATTCTTAATATCTCAATATCAAAGGAAAAGAGCTGCACAATGTCATCAGCAGTGCGGCAAACAACTTTGCTGCTATTGCTGTAGAAAGAATCCCCAACATGCAAATGGGAGAATTAAATGGTTCAAAAAAAAGCAGCCAAATATGAAATTCATTATTTGAATGCAGTGTTTTGCTGTACAGTTTCAGCTAGCACATGGAAGAGATATAATTGAAAGGAGTATCTTTTTCGGCATATTTCCTCAATTTCTTAAATTGCACTAATGAGGCCAATTGGATTATAAATTAACCTGACCTCTGGAGCTAGCAGAATCCTTCTAGTGATAGCCCCAGATCTAGAGAACTCATACAGCTTGGCTTACTTAACTGAAGTAAAAATAGGAGAAGACTCTTGCACTAACCGCCAAAAAATATCAGAAGCAATGGTAGGTTTTATGGCAGAAGTCCATAACCCCTGGTCCGTGCACCTGCACCAGACCACAGCATAGCAGCAACCAGGCCCCACAGTGAAGCCCCATCCATAGGATGCAGGCAGCTTGCAAAACCACACCCTCTCTGGTCCACAGAAAAATCCTTCTCCATGGAACCGGTCCCTGGTGCCCAAAAACTTGGGAGATGCTGCTTTATGGGACTCTCCGGTTGACATTCATTTTTCTGACAGGTTCGTACTGTATGTCTCTTCTTGGTTGTTTTTTTTTAAGTTATTTTCACTGCTTTTTAATATTTTAAAATGTTTAATAATTATCTATTCTAGATCTATTTATTATTCTAGTAAGTTGTATCCAATGAAGGGCTACCAAAAATTTTACTACAACACTGTGGGTGTGGCTTATGTAGGATGCCCTGCATTTTCTTTCAATATCTTTCAATGCAAATTGGGTGTGAAAAATACTGAGACAGTCAGTTCTTAAAGCTCTTTTTATTTGTAAGGACAGGACAGCTCTTTTTGTAAGTGACTTCAAGTAAGAACGCGACTAGAATAAACAGTGCCAGCGGGCTCCTTTTATACTTTATTTTTCCCGCTAAAATCCTACTGTCAAACTCTTAGCCAATCAGAATGCACCAACCATTTCAACTATTTACATTTACCTCAGCGCATATTTAACAGGGTGCTCTGGGATGGAGCTTCATTTTTGCTACCCCACTGTGTTGCCCCCCTTCCGGGCAGCAGCCCATCCCTGGTTGTATCTCCTTTTATATATTGACCAAAAATCTAGACTGACTTCTATTACTAATTGGAAATTTAATTGCTATGTATTCATACATCCCTACTCCAATGTATATGCTCTACCAGGATACTATGAATTGCAAAATTACTAACTTTATTATTGTGAAGATTTTCTATAAACAGCTGAGGAGGAATGATTATTCTTTGGCACTATCACAAGGACGAAAACCTTTTAGCTAAACTAATTTCCCCTTTCTTCTCCAAAATGCTAGAACTAAAGGTAACAAAAATGTTTTGATTTAAAGAGATCTCTAGAATTAGTTGGAAGATGTTCATTATTTAACAAAAAAACTGGCTGTTAGCTGAAATTTTACATTCAGTAAAAAAAACTAACTTTCATAAAAGAGTTCATAATATTTTCAGATTGTTATATTTTGTTTCTCTGTCTTTTTCATGTCAGCTCCTAAATGTATCTTGGAAAGCAGATAATTTAGCCTCTAGATCTTCCTCCTTCTCCTAAACTAAATTATATAATTAAATCCCAGTGTATTATTAGTACTGATTCCTAACAACTGCCTGGACACAGCAGTTCTGCAGTTTTCTTATTGAGATTTTATTTTATTTATTTGTTTGCTTGTCAAATATGTACAAGATAGAAGGTATAGGTATAAACATAAACATAAGCAAAGTACGTACAGATAAATTAGGACAATAGAAAAGTAAGACAGGGATGGTAGGCACAATGATGTGCTTATGCACACGCCTTACAGACCTCTTAGGAATGGGGTGAGGTTGACTGTAGACAGTCTAAGGTTAAACTTTTGGGGTTTGGGGAAGAAACCACAGAGTCAAGTAGTGCATTCCAGGCATTGATCACTCTTTTGCTGAAGTTGTATTTTCTGCAATCAAGTTTGGAGCAGTTTAAATTAAGTTTGTATCTATTGTGTGCTTGTGCATTGTTGCAGTTGAAGCTGAAGTAGTCACTGACAGGTAGGGCATTGTGGCAGATGATTTTATGAGTCGCCCTGAGTCTTTGGAGAATAATAATAATAATAATAATAATAATAATAATAATAATAATAATAATAATAATAATGAACTATATTACATCAGACTGAAGGCAACATAGTTTTAAGTTGTCTAAGCCCAAGATTTCAAGTCTGGTGGAATACGGTATTCTGTTGTGAGCAGAGAAGTGGAGAACTCTTCTTGTGAAATATTTCTGGACTCTCTCAATTGTATTAATGTCTGATATGCAGAGCAGGTTCCAGACGGGTGAGCTATATTCTAGAATTGGTCTGGCAAATGGTTTGTAAGCTCTGGTTAGCAGCGTAATATTGCCAGAGAAAAAGCTACATTTGGATGACAGCAAATTAGATTAATAACTCTTAATGCCTTTTTGTCAATGTTGTTACAGTGGACTCTGGCACATTAGATATGAGCACTCCAAGGTTTCAAAAATGTTTCAAAAGTGATGGGCCCTTGCCTCCTTCTTAGGGCTGAGATGGAGTGACTGGCCCACTGTCATCCAAATGGCTTTGTTCCTAAGGTAGGACTAGAAGTCACAGTCTCCTGTTTCTAGTTTGGTGCGTTAACCACAGGACCACCCCAGCTCTCTAAAATAATGATTTTAATGCATATAAGAAATTGAGAGATAGCACTTTCAAATGGGACCTGGCATGTGATATTTATCACTGTTTTGTACCACACTTTGAAATTAGTATCTGTAAAACAAAAAGCAAATAATATAAACAGGTAAATGACACATGTAGCATAAAGATAGTATGAAATAATGGTGGTTTTTTTTCATAAAATATATGCTACTTAATGAAGTTCATGCACTTTTCCAATAGCAAAATATTCTAGATTGCACATCTTTGCTCTTGGAGATAATGTAATGTAAGATTTAAACATGCTGTTTTCACATTTCTTCTTCCAAAGAAGAAGAAAATCCATGGTTTATGATTGCAGCATGCCAAGGACCTCTCATAATTCAAGCTCTTCTAATCCTCGGGTGGACTTTAATATTTCTTGGTTGCATGGCACCTGATAAATCTGTTTTGGCTTCTTCTGTGTCATTGTGTTTTACTAATCTCTCCGTGACAGAAAATTGTGCAATGTAGTCTTGCTGTGAGATCAGAGGTAAAGGAGCCAGGGAAAAAGAAATGAAAATCTAATACCTGCATTGGGTAGAAATATAAGACTACAATTCCAAAATGAAGTTCTTCCACCAGCTTTTGTATCAATGTTAAGATGTATAGCCTGGCTCCATATAATCCTACATGCATCATATGGGGGGGAAAAAGAATCTCTAGCATAACTAAACCTTTGGCGCCAAAAAAAGTTAAGAAATGCTTTCCTAAATAGCGCCCACTGGCCTTTTCTAGATTAACTAATGTATAAAACCATCAGAAATCTTACTGCATCTCTTTTACTATCTACCTTAAGTTTCATGGCATTGTCTATTTTGGTTCAATGTCATATTTCATTTAGGATATGACTTTTAGGCTGTCCAGAATAGAACACTGACCACATGTGCATATATTTCTTTTCCTTTTTTAAACTATTTTTTCATACTTTTTCATACTCTGTTTTTCCTTTCTTTTCTGAACCTTTTACTTCTTCTCTTTTTTCCATATATTAATTTTACTGTAGTAATCATAATCTTTAATACAATTATTATATTTAAAAGATACTAGAAAAAAGTAACAAAGTTAATTCTACCATTTTTACATGTGATTATGCTTACGTAAAATACCAAGGTGTTGGATGAATAATGTAAAGTTTTGTTGCAATCAAATCATACACAAACAACCAATCCCAAATAAACTGGCATTTCCTGCTTGGTGAAGATTTATCCCCCAGTCCAGGGGTAGGCAAAGTTGGCTCTTCTATGACTTGTGGACTTCAACTCCCAGAATTCCTGAGCCAATCATGCTAGCTCAGGAATCCTGGGAGTTGAAGTCCACACATCATAGAAGAGCCAACTTTGCCTACCTTTGCAAATCTCTACCACTTTCTTAAAAGCCCTCTGAACCCTGTGTTCTGTTTATCATTTGTCAGGCAGAAGCCATCATTTGATTTGGAGACTTTGGTCTGCCACATATTATAATGTGAATGCTGTGGGAATTTGGGAGGGGCTGCTGAATAAGGGCAGAAAGGAGGTAGCCATAGCAAATTCCTTCTAGATTCTCAAGGTCATCCTTTGTTTGACACCTGCCCGGAAGCTGATGGGAGTAACAGACACGTTGGCAGAAGGAGAATGGTCAATGTGGTGAACTTGTGGGTGTGGGAATGAACTTTCAACTGGGTGGAGAAACCCACAGGACTTTAGATTTGGGTTTCTCACAGATGTGCCAACATGCCTCTGCTAATAAATTAAGACTTCGAGGAATACTATTGCTCTGACTCTGATTTAATTTCGGATGCTATTTGGAACCCTTACAGCATTCTGTTAAATGAGATAGATTGAGTTCTATGTCTTGAAACCATATTCAGCATTACAATAAGGGGAATGGATTTAATCTATCCCATGTTTTTTTTATGTACACTGAGAGCATACATACCAAAGACAAATTCCTTGTTGCCCAATCACTCTTGGCCAATAAAGAATTCTATTCTATTGTATTCTACTTAGGGCATGCACAAGACCTATCAAGCTTGTATGAAGCTTCTTGCTATATCAAATAATCTTCTTGCAAATGCCTGCTCAGCATCAGTTACAATGAAAGAAAATAATCTCAATAATCTTTGAGCTACCTAGTAGCTCAAAATTTGGCAGCTAGTCGATGGAAGGGAACAACACCAGAAAGGGTTAATCTGTGGATTGCCACAATATTTCATGATATATGAAGAAAACCTCTGGCATTGAACTCATATCTAATATAGCTCTCCTCTTCCAGATGATGACCTACTAAGATAGAGGGTTTTATCCAGATAAGGACTAGTAAGCAAAGTTATGAAGGCTTTGCTGCCAGTAGCAACTGCTTTTATGGAATGAAATACTATCACAGCAGTAAATATCTAGACCTTTTGCTCCGGCCAAAATGATTTCACTATTAGCTCCCACATAAAAAGAGTGTGGAGTCTCCAACCTCTGTTGTCTTTGGATGTAATAGATGATATTTCCCCAAGGAAAAGTAGAAAATTAAGGAAGAGAAGGCAAGTTTTCATAAGAAAAATATATACAGATTTATCACCTGTCCCCAGGTAAGAAATTCAGGAAGCTAACATGGAGGGAATACCTACGTGAGATACAAAGGTATGTTTTGGAATACTGACATGAGATACAAAGAAAAATGAATAGAAGAAAAAGTTGTGAATGTCATTTATATAGTGACGGTAACTGGCGTCAAATCAGGAAATACTGAATCTTCCTGAAGCAATTTCAGACAGATGTTCAAAAGCAGGGGGGAAATGATGAAACTCTGCCACTGGACTGAGCAGTCACCATACCATGTGTCCATTGGAGATGATCTCACAGAAAGTAATAACTACTATCTCATGGTAATTTCAGCTCCCACCTGGCAAATAATATCTGTGATAGTATATGGCTGTGATGGCGAAACTATGGCAAGTATGCCATGGGTGGCATGCGGAGCCATATGTGAGGGCATGCAAGGCATTGCCCTATGTCAGCTCCAATGCACAGGTGTGTACTGGCCAGCTGATTTTAGGCCTTCCAGAGGGTGATGGAAGCCTATTTTCATCCTCCCAGGCTTCAGGATAGCCTCTGGAGCCTGGGGAGGTCAAAATAATGGCCCAATAGGCCTACCAGAAGTTCAGAAATGAACTTCTTGTTTTTCGCTATTCATGGGCTCAGAAGGCTTTCCTGAAGCTTGGGAAGGGCGAAAAACAGCCCAACGGGCCTACTGGAAATAGTGAGACCTGGCTTCAGTGAGGCCTGTGCACATGCACAGGGAAGGCATTATGGGTATGGGCGCACCTGCACCCTTTTGGCACCTGAGCAAAAAAAGGTTCACCATCACTGGTATATGGGAATGACTTTAGCAGGTGGAAGGAAGAACCACAGACATGCAAAAGGTATCTCAGCCCATGGAAGAAAAGGGATTTGGGAAACTTCTTAGAAAGGATGGGGATATCTGATCTACTGTACTGCTCAAAAAAATAAATAAAGGAAACACTCAAATAAAACATCCTAGATCTGAATGAATGAAATATTCTCACTGAATACTTCATTCTGTACAAAGTTGAATGGGCACAACAGCCTGTGAAAATGATTGCCTATCAATGTTGCTTCCTAAGTGGACAGTTTGATTTCACAGAAGTTTGATTTACTTGGAGTTACATTGTGTTGTTTAAGTGTTCCCTTTATTTTTTTGAGCAGTGTATATTTCTACCTCCCCCTTTTAATAAAATAGTGACTATTTCTGCAAGGTTCCCTGTAACCACCTTTCATTATATACTTTTGGTTTCCCCCCCTTTGAGATCATGTCATTTCTGAAGCTCGGAGTTCAACAATTTCCCACCAATTTCAAATAAAGCAGATGGGAAATTTAGGAGTTTGCAGTATAATTATCAATTTCCTTGTCTGGGTCTTGCTTTTTCTGCTTCTAATAACATATGGCGCAGGTCCAGGATACCTGAGGAGTTGTGTTGCCCCAAAGGGTCTAGCTCATTGTTGGCGAACCTATGACATGGGTGTCACAGGCAGCACAAGGAGCCATATCTGCTGGCAAGCAAGCCGTTGCCCTAGCTCAGCTCCAACGTGCATGTGTGTGCAGGCCAGCTGATTTTTGGCTCACACAGAGGCTCTGGGAAGGTGTTTTTGGCTTCCAGTGAACCTCCAGGGGAATGGGGGAGGGCATTTTTACCCTCCCCAGGCTCCAGGGAAGCCTTTGGAGCCCGGGGAGGGCAAAACACGAGCCTACTGAGCCCACCAGAAGTTGGGAAAGAGGCCATTTCCGGTGTCCAGAAGGCCTCCGGGGGACAGGGAAAGCTGTTTTCACCCTCCCCAGACATTGAATTATGGATTTGGGCACTTGCGCATGTGCTGTAGCGTGCATGCATGCTCTTTTGGTACCCGAGGAAAAAATGGTCTAACTCATCCCATTTACTTCACTGGAAGAAGGTATCTGTTGTGGACCCTATTGGGCAACGGTTCTGGCTGAGGAAGTAAAGGAACAGAACCTTTTCTGTTGCAGCGCTGGCTCTGTGGAACTTTCTCCCACTGGAGCTGATAATTGCTCCCACCCTTCTGACCTTCCAGAAGGGCATTGAAGCCTGTTTTTTCCAGTCGGCTTGTGGCCTAAGAAGGGCAACTCACCACTGGAGGTGGGATATGGACAAGAATTCATTCCCATTCTGTTCACCTCTTTGTTTCTAGCTCTTTATACAGCATTTGTAATTTTAATTGTTTCTATATAGATCTTTTTACCGTCATTAAGCTGTCCAGAGTCAAGGGGCCACCACTTTTCAAATCTTGATAAGAAAACTGCAGAACTGACTTGTCCAGGCAGTCATAAAGAATTGGTGCAAACAAACAAACAAACAAACAAACAAACAAACAAACCAAATCAAATCAAATCTATCAATCTTCCAAATAAATAAATGTGGTGAGACCACATCTTGAGACCCAGAAGGAACCAATTTACCATTTTAGAGCTGCTGGGAATCAATCTGGGGTGAACTCTCTTATTACATTAGTCATTTCTTTGAAGCTATGTTTCTGAATTGCTTTTTGCCTTGCAGTTGCCTATAAAAAATAATCATTCCAGTTTTGAAGCAAGCTTTTAAACCGTTGCTCTCATCAAAGAGAAGAAAACATTTTAAGACGGGAAATTGCAGGTAACACAACCACTTGTAACCCAAGTGAAAACAAAAGTCAGGGCAGCCTAATTAAACCTGATTAAAAGAAGAGGGGCCAATTTAAATCCTCTTGCACAGAGTATTCCTCGATCAATATGGCAGCACAGAGAAGCGTCCCATCATGTTCCACCCACTGTCTCTTTCTTGTTGGTTGGATACATAGAGAATTTGTTGAAGCTGATCTTAACCTCAGCAGAGAATAAATGTCCTGCTGACAGTGTCCATGTGCTTTTCCCTTTGCTAAATTTTAGCAAGTGCTTGCAGCGCTGACTCCTAATTCCTCCCTTCCCCACTTCTCAGCTTTCATTAACATTGGCAGTGAAGGGCCTGGAATTAGCTGGCACTTGCAGGCATGCCTGCCTGATTTCTAATTCCTCTGGCTTTCTCATCTAAGAGGTTTTACCTTTATTCCCAGGGATTCTAAGTAGGAGGGAGGGTGTCCCGGAGGAGGATGAGGATGACAGGTTTCCAGTTTTGGACCAGATGAACTTCCCTAAAATCACAGATATTTCTTTCAGAAAATGGTAGCCCTTAGAAATGCCCATAGCCAGAGAAAATCTGGATGGAAAGTAGATTCTATCATTTATTTCTCAATGCTTTGTCTCTATCTCTACATAAGATGCAATCCTCAGTCATCCATAATGACTGAGGAATGGCATAACTTTTAAGTTATTGATTCACAAGTCTCATTAATTAGCTCCTGCTAACAGGCCCAATAGTTCATGATAGTCCAGGGAAATTTTTTAAAAAGCTGGGAAATTTAGAGGGAACTCTGGAACAAAGTGTACAGTTTGCCACTTCCCCGGTATTTTTCAGTCCTTCTAACTTGATTTACATCTCACTTTTCCTTAAGATGATATGCACAACTATCTTGTATTCCCTATTTACTTTGGTGCTGAAAGAGCATGGGTGCGTGATCACACTTATGCGAGTGCCCACACCAGTGTTCCCTCTAATTTTTTTTGGGGGTGGGCGGAAAAGTATAGTGTCTGAGCAGCAGTCCCTTCGGGACTGGGCGGCACAGAAATAATAAATAAATAAACAAACAAACAAACAAACAAATAAAAACCCCACCCTGTTTTGCCTCAGAGAATTTCAAAATAAAATACTGTACTGTGTGTCTATAACAGTGAGCTCATAATAGGGCAACTCTATCAATATCAAAATGCCACTTAAAGAGTTGAGCTAGTTTCAAACTAGATTTTGATTTTCTTTCTCTCTTCCTTACTCCAATTCTTTTTCTTTCTCTTTTCCTTCCTCTCTTTTTTCTTTCTGTTTCTCTCTCTTCCTCTCTTCCCCTCTCTCTCCTTCCCTCTCACTCTTTCCCTCTCGGCTTCTGGGCAGGTTTGGAAAACTCTGAGTTGATGATGGTTTTTAAGTGAGCGATTGCTTACTGCTCAGCTTAGAGGGAACTATGGCCCACACCTATAATTCAATGCCTGGGGAGGGCAAAGACAGTTTCCCCTGCCCCCTGGAGGTCAGAAACAGCCTGTTTTCCAACTTCTGGTAAGCCTAGTAGGCTCGTGTTTCACGAATCCCAGGCTCCAAAGGCTTCCCTGGAGCTGGAGGAGGGTAAAAATGCCCTCCCCCATTCCCCTGGAGGCTCTCTGGAAGCCAAAAACACCATCTCAGGGCCTCTGTGCAAACCAAAAATCAGCTTGCCAGCACACACATGCACACTGGAGCTGAACTGGGGCAATGGCTCACGTGCCAGCAGATATGGCTCCGAGAACCACCTATGGCACCCGTGCCATAGGTTTGCTATCACTGCCCTATGATATCTCTTTGATGCAGGTTAGGTGGAGAGAAAATATTGATTCAAAAGTCACTCTGTGAGCTTTCTTGCTTTCTTGATTGGATTTGTATCCCGCCCCTCTCCGCAGACTCGGGATGGCTAACAACAGTGATAAAAACAGCATGTAACAATCCAATACTAAACAACTAAGAAACCCCTTATTATAAAACCAAACATACATACAAACATACCATACGTAAATTGTAAGACCTAGGGGGAAAGAATATCTCAGGTCCCCCATGCCTGACGGCAGAGGTGGGTTTTAAGAAGCTTACGAAAGGCAAGGAGGGTGGGGGCAGTTCTAATCTCTGGGGGGAGTTGGTTCCAAAGGGCCAGGGCCACCACAGAGAAGGCTCTTCCCCTGGGTCCTGCCAAACGACATTGTTTAGTTGACGGGACCCGGAGAAGGCCTAACTGGTTGCTGGGATTCGTGCAGCAGAAGGCAGTCCCTTCTATAAATCAGAAGCTCCTGCTTTTTAGTCCCACCTCTGCCCTACTACACAACGTTGGCTCTTTTTATGGTGGTTGCATTACTTGCTGTTGTAGCCCATTTTAGGCCAAGACGAAAACTCGCGAGGCTGCCTACGTAGCTGAACACAACCAACACAATATTTTGTCATGGAAAGAAAGTTCTTTCCCTGCACCCAACCCAAAACAGGACAGCAGTAAATGGAAATATCTAAAAATGCTTGCCACAGGGTGGCAGTAATAAAGAAACTTGGTTTGTTTGTATCCCATCTTTATTATTTTTACAAATAACTCATAGCCAACATTCTCCTTGCTCCTCAAAACAACGACCCTGTTAATGTGGGTTGGACTGAGAGAGAGAATTTGGGCCAACATCACCTAGCTGGCTTTCATGGCAAAGGAGGAACTTAAACTCATAATATCTCGCTGTCTAATCTGGTGCCTTAAGCACTAGACTAAGGGTGTCAAACTCACGTCATCATGGCGTCATCACGTGACATATTGGAACTCCCCCTTTCGCTAAACTGTGTGTGGGCATGTCCAGTGTGACACATTCAGCCCGTGGGCCAGGAGACAGCCCTACAATACACCAAACCAGCTGTATCCAGCTTTTCCCCACTCCTGTGCTCTCCAAATATGTGAAGAATAACAAAATGATCGAGCTAGGAATTCTGAAAATTGTATTCTCAGCAGATTTGGAGAGCACTGGCCAAGAAGAAGGTGTAAGCAAAAAACCCCAATATGGCAATCACGGCACACATTAAAAATGGCCAGGGTTTTGACAACACGATCTTCATCTGGTTGTGAGATTCCCAAGGGAAGCAACTTCTCATTTATTTCCTGCCCCACAGAATCGTGCCAGAGGCTCTCAATGGGATGTTCCCTAATATGCATCATCAGCAGGGTGAGATAACTTTCATTTTTGTTGTGGTTTCAATAAGCACCTTAATAGAGCTGGAAGATGAGAAAGGAAAGTGCTGGCTTCTAACATCATGCCATAACATGGGTTTGGCTCTGGGGTGGGATCCACTTACCTTCACCACGGGTTTGCACTGGGATGTTTCGTATGCGTGCACTCCGCTCGTGCACATGCACACTCCACTCGCTCACTTGCATGTGTCCGCCTATGCAAATTCACTTCTGCGCATGCTCAGAAGGTTGCTTCAGCCTGAAACACAGGTGATGAGCTACTCGGCTGTGCTTCAGACAACAAATTAAAGGTCGGTATTAATCCGGGGGCAGGCAGGAGGGCTTTTTCCAAAGCAGAGGACGAGGAGAAGCCATCCAAACAGAGGAAAAAACTGCCAAAAATTCCAGAAAAAAGTTGGCGGCGCACACAGACCGGCACAGACAAAACTGGATCCATGACACTCTTCACCAGAAAAGCCCTTCACTCCTCCACCTGCAACAGAATACCCTACGAAACTAGATTCACTATCCTGGGTCTAGAAAGCTTAGAACTACGACACCTTAAACATGATCTAAGTATTGCCCACAAGATCATATGCTGCAATGTCCTGTCTGTCAATGACTACTTCAGCTTCAACCATAATAACACAAGAGCACACAACAGATACAGGCTTAATATTAACCGCTCCAAGTTGGACTGTAAAAAATACGACTTTAGTAATGGAGTTGTCGAAGCGTGGAATTCACTACCGGACTCTGTAGTATCTTCCCCTAACCCCCAACATTTTACCCTTAGACTATCCACGGTTGACCTCTCCAGATTCCTAAGAGGTCAGTAAGGGGTGTGCATAAGTGCACCAGCGTGCCTCCCGTCCCCTGTCCTATGTCTTTCCTGTATCTCCTATATTGTATCTACTATTCTTCTATTCTATTTTTCTTATACTACTCTCATACTATCCTTCTATTCTCTTATTGATATATTCTACTTCTAAATTTTCACTTTTATTCCTTCTCTAATATATTTTACTGAAGTATAACCTCTATAACCTTCATTGTGTATTATTGTACATTGGACAAAATAAACAAATAAAAGTCACCAGCGAGTCGCTAATGGTTCAGGTGATGTGGTCCAAACTGGGAGGAACCCACCCCTGGTTTGGCTAATACAGCAACCAGGGAGCAGCTCAAATCTGCCTGATAATGAAACACTAAAAGGGGAAGGCGAGGGCGGAGAGAGAACGAACTGATGCTGCATCTTCCAATTTCTGCAATTTAACAAGCCTAGTTATTAACAGAAGCACACTTATTAATTATCCGTAATTTGTTGTGAAATACTTCAGGGTTTAGAAAACCATTGAAAAATAAAGATAAACTCGTTTATATTTCCTCCCCTTTCTTGGTCCACTGTTGGCCACCTCACGCTTCCACCTCCAGCTTTTCCCCCTTTTCCAGAGGTGCACTTTCCCAGAGATCTTGGCAGTCCACGTTAATAATTTAAAGCACCTCAGGGGACCTGGCAACACAAACAACTTAATTTCGTGTTTAATGATCTTTAATCAGAAGCAAGCGTGACTAACAACAGTCATCCAGAAGGTGGCTGGTTTCTCATTTCGTCTGCCACCGTTCCTCCCAAACCCCTAAATTTGACTTTCACGTATGATGGCCCATTTCTTAGCAAGGCACAAACGAAGCCACTACCAATCCAGGGAGAGAGGAGAGGATGAGCAGTGCCAAGCATGCTGAAAATATCCTTGCAGGCTGGGTGAAAATCCAGCTCTTGCTTCTTTCTAATGTGTTTTCAGGTCACAGAATTACTTTGCAAGGAAAGTCTACACCATCTGAATTTCTATGAAGTTGTCTCATATTGCCAAACTGTTGATTTACCCTGCCTGAGACCTGGAGGGTGGTTGTCAGATGTTTTTTCTCTCCCTGTCACCCTTTGAACAGATATGTTATGTGCTCTTCGAAAACACCCTGCATTTCCTCTTATGTTATCATTCAAAATGGCAAAATAGGAAACGTAATAATAACAAGGCTGCTGGCATGGTTAAAAGTATGCTTCAGGTGCAATTCAAGTATCCAAACAGCTTTATCTATCTATATAAAAGCCAAGTACTACTCACTCATCACGAAATCTCCAGAACTGTAAAGCCTACAAACTTGAAACTTGGCATGTATGTTCCTCTTGGCTTCTAAGTGCTCACTAAGAAGGATTTTTCAAAATGACCATCAGATCATTAGTATTCCTTATACAGCATTATATTAATTAACATGCTCTGAGGCTATGGAATTAGACATTCTACTCCCCCTCCCTACCTGAAAAGAACTCTGTTCCAACTGCCAGTTGACTTATATCAACACGCTCTGATGCTACTCCTTCGCTAAATCGGGCATGGAGGTGTCTAGCACGTGACTCATTTGGCCCTCGGGCTGCGAGTTTAGACATAATTCCCCTCCCCACCTGAAAAGAACTCTGTTCCAACTGACAGTTTCCTTATATTAATATACTCTGATGCTAAGGAGTTACACATTCTACATAAATTTTCAAGCTTTAAATGTCAATTTATCAAACCCAATCACATAGTTTTATAGCGAAGCATGGGTATCCAGCTACTAGTAATGTATATGGCTTAGATGCTACTTATGTGAGGGATGGTGTTTCACTTGTGGTGTCAGTCAGTAAGAGACAAGGATTAAATATCAAGATTAACAGATGTCTTTTATCAGATTAGCAGAGTTGGAAGGGACCTTGCAAGTCATCTAGTCCAACCCTCTGCCCAAGCAGGAAATGCTACATCTGCCTCTACCTAGAATTGAACTCACAACCTCCTGATTGTGAGGCAAGAGCTCCACCTCTAGGCCACAGCAATGTCTAAAAATACATGTATATGGAACACTTCACGAATTTGCATATAAAAGGAATATCAAGTGGATTTATTTGATGAAGGTTAAAATATGCATGATGTTGTTTCTGGTTGCTCGTAATTGAGTTTTGCAGGAAAGCAATGAAACATTCAGCTCCACAAGACTGGTACATAGAGCAATATATTCCACAGTAGGGTGAATACCAATCCCAAACAGGTTCTTTGGGTTCTACCTTAAAATATATTGAGCACAAACTTTTTAAAAGTATACTGAAGTCACAAGTGCATCCTCTGACAATGTGCAGCCGCAATTAGTTTCCGCATGTGGCTTTCTATAGAAAGCACCAGATCACATTTAAACCACCCTAAACTTTTCTCTACCACTGTTTCAATGAAAACAGTGATTATAATGCATTGAGCCGAAGATACAAACACAAAGAATACAAAGGACAAGCAGGCTACTATTGATCCTACTGCAGATTCTTGCCATGCAGCAAGACAAAGATATTGTTGTGTTCCTCCATCACAGCCTGCTGAACTGTAATGGCACCTGCTTGAATGGTGCTTCTTGCCTGGAGGGAACAGAAATTAATTTCAGGATGCCAGGAAGCCGACGCTATCATCTTCGCCGATGCTAACATTTTGAACCTGTTTCCATCTACAACCATGGATGCCAAAAACAAGGAGAGTCACAATTCTGCCTTGGTTCAGCTGGTTGCTAAGTTCGCAGTCCAAAAGAACTACAATTGTGATACCAGAAAAGAAAATAGCATGATAATAGATGCAATACAATTGCTTTATACAGGGGTGAAATGCTGCCGGTTTGCTTGTACCTGTTGGTCGTCGGAGAGCCGGTCACAAAAGGCGCATGAGGCCCCACCCACCTGCTTGGACACCATCATTTAGGTTCTTTTACCCTCTGCGCATGCACAGAATGCTTTGCACATGTGCAGAGGGTAAACATAGAAACATAGAAGTCTGACGGCAGAAAAAGACCTCATGGTCCATCTAGTCTGCCCTTATACTATTTCCTGTATTTTATCTTAGGAGGGATATATGTTTATCCCAGGCATGTTTAAATTCAGTTACTGTGGATTTACCAACCACGTCTGCTGGAAGTTTGTTCCAAGTATCTACTACTCTTTCAGTAAAATAATATTTTCTCACGTTGCTTCTGATCTTTTCCCCAACTAACTTCAGATTGTGTCCCCTTGTTCTTGTGTTCACTTTCCTATTTAAAACACTTCCCTCCTGGACCTTATTTAACCATTTAACATATTTAAATGTTTCGATCATGTCCCCCCTTTTCCTTCTGTCCTCCAGACTATACAGATTGAGTTCATTAAGTCTTTCCTGATACGTTTTATGCTTAAGACCTTCCACCATTCTTGTAGACCATCTTTGGACCCGTTCAATTTTATCAATATCTTTTTGTAGGTGAGGTCTCCAGAACTGAACACAGTATTCCAAATGTGGTCTCACCAGTGCTCTATATAGCGGGATCATAATCTCCCTCTTCCTGCTTGTTATACCTCTAGCTATGCAGCCAAGCATCCTACTTGCTTTCCCTACCGCCTGACTGCACTGTTCACCCATTTTGAGACTGTCAGAAATCACTACCCCTAAATCCTTCTCTTCTGAAGTTTTTGCTAACACAGAACTGCCAATAGAACCCAAATAGCAGCATCTGGGCATGTGGGTGGGATCTTGTGCTCCCTTCATGACTGTCTCTCTGTTGACCACAGGCAGGAGCGAACTGGGAGAATTTCACCCCTGGCTTTATGCCAATTCATGGAGTAAAGCAAAGACAAGTTGGACAGAATGAAATGTGATCAATAAACTCAAAAGTCCTAAAATATCCAGGTTTATGGAAGCAACAAATCCACATTGACTTTCAGGACTTTTTGTGGGAATGAGATTGACACCACTGACTTTATAGAGTAAGACTATCAGTGATATTTAGTGATCCACTTGATCCCTGTGATGAATGGAACAATACAAAAGAGGGAGATATATGGTTGAGTTTCTTTACCCTTTTTTTCAGGGCTCGGTTTATTGAGAATAAAATGCCAGACAAAAATAAAGGACTAGAAATAGAGAGCACAATAAAAAGATCACCTTAATATTAAACGGCTGTGAAAACAGCAAATGTTGGAGAGCATTAGGAAAGAGACTGAAAATAAAATGACTATTGCTAACCTCTTGCTACAAATCTATGTATGAATATAGACTGCATTTGTACAATCGTTTTTGGAAAACAGATTACCATATCTCAAAAGCTAAAAAGAGTATGTATGTATGTGTGTGTGTGTGTGTGTATGTGTGTATGTATGAGTGCATGTGTGTGTGTATTATGTATATGTATATATAGGTTAAAGCTATTGCCATACAGGCAGACTCCCCAGGTTCAAAACCCAGTAAATGTCCCTTACTTTTCATTATCAGCAAAAATATGTTACACATATAGAATATAGTTTGCCAGCAAAAAAAATCTAACTGTCTTGCAAATGGCCCCTGAAGGGGCTGAGAGGCAAAAAGGAAGCAGTTGCTCCCTCCCATATTTGAGTATACTAGCGTGATTCAACAGACAAAAAATTATAACTCTTCCCTGGTACAAGCTGAGAGGAGGAGAACCTGTGGTCTGGAGGTTCAAATCCCAATAAGAGTATGGCTAGTTGATGAGAGCAAAATAGCTTGAAATAGATCTATACTAGTCTTCCTTCCTTTTCATTATCAGCAAGCAAATATACTGAATAAGGAGCTAGAGAAAAGAGAAAAGACTGCAGTCTTTGGTGCTTTTTCGCTTAGAGCAGTGTTTTTTAAGCAATTCTCAGATGGGTGGACTTTAACTCCAGAATTCCCCCGCAAGGCAAGACAGGAGGATTCTGGGAGTAAAAGTCCACACAACTTAACAGATGCCGAGACAGACAAAGAGCGGTTTAGAGGAAAGTGGGAAGGATTTGTAGTGATATACAAAATGAGTAAATGAAAAAATCTGTCCCCCCTTCCATTTTTGCCTTAAGTGGAGATACGATCAAAGGAAGTCCATCTTTATTCAACACATATTTAAACTGTAGACTTTAACCTGGCCAAGTCCTGAGTGTCAAGTGACCTGCTTGGTCTTGAAACAAAGTAATGAGGAGTGAGAAAAGCAAGCAGCAACGGCTAGAGATTTTGCCTCTGCTAAATATCACCATGATCCCTTTGCAGCTGATTATCGGAAGAAGACCTGGCAGGCAGTGGCATTCCCTGCCAGCTATCTACCCAGTTCTTTGACATGTTCTCTGTGTCTCTTTTTTTCTGTCTCTCAATGCATGCAAACAAGGAAGACCAGGAAGGGGAGCTGAGATGAATAGAAGGAAGTAAAGAAAGGCAGAAAGTCATTCCCTACACTTCTTTTTAAATTTGTTCATGCTTTCCTGGAAACGAGCAAGGAAGGGAACAAAAGAAGGACCCTCTCCTGATGCACATGTCCTTTAATAATCACTGTTTACTGACACAGCAGGCGATGGAGGATCCAGGAATGACTGCAATTCTCTCTGTGTGAAGCTCCCAAGAGCCCAACCTACCCTTATGCCATACAAGTATCCCAACGGACTCCCTTCCATTTTCCTTATTATATCATAATCATCCAACTGCCATATTAATATTCTGTAGTTATGGGGGGGAAAATCATAGCATTAACCTTCCCAGGTGGAGAGAAAAATAATTAAAACTTCAAATGTAACATCTAAAAACCTTACTGGCACAATATTCTAACACTGTGATCTGAAAGGCTATATTTTGCTTGTGAAGTCAAGGTAGTTCAACTGGACTGACAAGTTGAAAAAATATATCTATATATAGTTAAAATGACAGTTGCAAAGAAAAATGGCTTCTTCTCATCTTGTTTTAAAACTATTTTAAAGTATGCACATAAGATCCTAAGAAACAATTTGATTACAAACTTCTTTTTTTCTTTTGACAATCAGCCCCGTATTGTGTGTTGGTCTGCCGTCTGTCTTTATACACTGCACTTGTAAGGCTGCCCAATTAAAAAATAACTCTAGGTGGCATATGTTCTGCCGGGCTCTCTGGTAGAAGCCTCCCGAAAATTCACGGGTACAAATTTCAGACACACACGTGTTTGAAAATTCAAAACAATGTCCTTTATCACAAAATTCAAAAGAAACAAAGAACCCTTTTTGTATTGCAAAAAGCACTCTTCCCCAAAACAACCTTGTCGGCTGTACAAGTCCCTTAATCAGTCCTTAAGTACTTAGCTAGTAGCTGTGAAGAAACGTCACAGCTTTCCTTCTTCCCATGAAGTGAAACACACACACACTTTACTCTGCTTTGGTGTCAAAGGCGTGAAAAATCCACAAACAAAGTTCAGACACAGTGAGGCATGATCCTGAAGAACTGCGATCGGATAATCTTCCACAACGGCCAAACTAGCATGCTGCTATTTATAGCAGCAGCTCTAATTACTGGAGCCCCACCCAAACACAGGTGGCCTCTCTTATCTCTTGTAATATTTCCTCAATTGGTCTCTTCAATGCATAAGTCTGCGCCTGTGTGGCTCTAACACTTCGTCATCCGAATCGACCAAAGCTAATGGTGATTGGCTTCCTGGGCTGTGTGCCAAGCCCCCCTCTTCCAAGTCACCCCCACCTTCTTCTTCGTCCCAGGAAACTGCACTCCCTGACTCTGCCGGCAACAAAACAGGCCTAGGACATGTTGATGTTTCCCCTGCCTCCACCTCCACATTCCCTGGGGCAGGAGCTGGGCCAGCGCCAACCACAGCAGCATAAATATTAAAAATAGATAAAACAATTAAGAAAAATAACTCCACATAGGAAAGAGAACTTGAAAAGACCTTGCCATCCATGTTAACCCTGGGCATGGAATAAAAATAGGTTTTAAGAGCTTTTTAAAAACAAAAATAAGACAAAGTGGAGGATGGTACTCCACTGGGGAAATATTGTTGCAGAGACCAGAAGCAGCGACAAAAAAAGGCCCACTTCCTGGTTGCATCAGATGAAACTGCTTTAACAATGGAATCTGGAGCATACCATATTGCATAGGATGAGTAGACATTACTCATGGAAAGCCATGGTGGCACAGTGGTTAGAATGCAGTATTGCAGGCTAATTCTGCTGACTGCCAACTTCCAGCAGTTCAATTCTCAGAGCCTCCGCCTTCCAATCTTCCAAGGTCAGGCAAAGGAGGACCCAGATTGTTTTGGGTGATATGCTGACTCTGTAAACTGCTTAGGGAGGGATGTAAAGCACCGTGAAGGGTTATTCAAAAAGAATGAACGAGTTTCATGATGCATTGCTTCAGTTCTCAAGCATCACAACATTTGAATATCTTTTCCAAGACCCTCATAGCTTCTTTATCATATTTCTTGAAAGCTTGTTCATTAACTGTTGGTAGTTGAAAAGCAGAAGCTGTCTATCACCTCAATGTCTTCATCGTCACTTGTACCTTTTGCATTAGTTTGGTCTTTATATTTAATTTTAGTTCCATTTTTTCACTGTACTCATTACTAGAAATTGCACACCCTCAGTATTTTTGCTATCAAGCTAGTGTCCTCACCACAGTGCAGGTTACTGGTGTTTTTTCTTCCAATTTTAAAACCATGTTCATTTTCTTCCAATCCAGTGAATATATATTCAGCTTAGTATTAAATAAAAAGGAGAGGGTATGGAGTGCTGTCACACTCTTTTGCCAATCTAGAGCCTGTGTATTACATCTAGAGCAGTGTTTCCCAATCTTGGCAACTTGAAGATATTTGGACTTCAACTCCCAGAATTCCCCAGCCAGCATTCTGGGAGTTGAAGTGCAAATATCTTCAAGTTGCCAAGGTTGGGAAACACTGATCTAGAGCATGTTCTGTCCATACTGTGGCTTCTTGGCCTGGATATAAGTTTTTGATGAGGACAATGAGTTGCCTGCAGTTATTTTGGCAACATTTTAAAAAGTGATTTGTGACTTTCCCCCCTACAGATGAGAGAAAATTACTGCCCCAAATTTATTTAGCTGGCTTTGTGCTTAAGGCAACACTAAAATTCACAGGCCCACAATTTCTAGCTTGATGCTTTAAACAATTTATTAGACTAGAATTCCCTCTTGATTTTAAAGGGATAAAAAAGCTAGAGAGGAAAGTTTTAAGGTGCATACCGTAATTCATATATCTTCCATAAATAAAATGAAGGTGTATAGTGAAAAATAGGCATTTATTTATTTATATCCTATCTTTATTATTTTTATACATACCTCAGGGCACCAAAACATATCCAGCATACTTTCCTTTTCTTGTTTTCACCATTACAACAACTTATGAGGTGGACTGAGTTCAGATAAAATGATTGGCCCATTGGTCACCTAGCTGGCTTACATGGCTAAAGTGGCACTTGAACTCATGCTCTTTTGCTTTCTAGCCTGGTGCCTCAACCATTAGGCCAAATTAGACCAAATTAAACATAAAGACCAAAGTAATGACAACAGGCAACCATGTTTAGAACTGACAATGAAGATTCTTAAGAGGGTATAAGTTTTTTGGCGTATAAGTTTTATTTAAAAAACTTATACCCAAAAAGAAGATTAATAAGTGGTGAATAACTTCTGCCTTTTAAGGTCAACCATCAACAGAAAAATAAATCAAGAAATGCTAGAGACCAGCACTTGATAGAACACAGGTATTGTTGGGCGAACCGAACCCACAAAGTTCGGGTCCGTACCGAACTTTGCGCGGGTCGGTATACTGAACCCGAACCTGATTTTTTGCAAAAGTTTGGGTTTGGGAGAGTGCCAGGAAGCGCCGCCACCCAACTTTCACCTTCCGGAACAGCTGGGGCGCTTCCCGGCGTCCTCCGGAGATCGAACGCCGAACTTGAACTTTTGCTGAACTTCTGAGTTCGGCGTTCGGGAGACCACCGAGAAGTGCCCTGGCTGTTTCTGAAAATGACAGCTGGGCGGCGGCGCTTTCCAGCGCTCTCCCAAACGCCGAACTCAGAACCTGGGCAAAAGTTCGGGTTCGGGTTCGGGCTCTGGAGTATGCCGGGAAGCGCCCCCGCCCGACTGTCACCTTCCGAAATAGCCGGGCAGCTGTCGCCTGGTCGTAAGGTGCAAAAGGAGGTGGGGAATCCCACGAGGGGATTCCAAGGGCGGAGCTTTGACATCACTGAGACGTCCTTCCCGACCAGCCGACAGCTCCCCGGATGTTCTGGTAAACGCCGCCACCCAGCTGTCACCTTCAGAAACAGCCGGGGTGCTTCTCGGCAGTCTCCTGAACGCTGAACTCGAAAGTTCGGCAAACTTTCGGGTTTGGGTGCCGAACCCAAATCCGAACTTCGTTGGGTTCGCCCAACACTAAACACAGGGTTTTGTGTTTTTTTGAACCAACGATTATGGTAGGAAAACTGTTTTGAGAATTGTGTAGTTTATTGTAAAACTTTATGGAACCTTACGCCAATAAATAAGAACACTGCAGTGCACTCTAAATAATACAGCTTCACAGGTGTTAAAGACAAATGCTTCAAATCCATCTCCTGTAGTTGGCTGGATGCTGAAAACACAGTGTGTTATTACCCTCTCGTATTTCATAACATTAAGTGACCAAACATTCTTCATCGGCAGGTATATTCTAAAATGACTTTCTTAAGAGAAAAAAATTGGTTGCAAACAACAAAAATCGCTTCTCAGGAAATATGAACAGGATTGTATAAAAGAATAGTTTGTTTCCTGTGCAAAAGGAAAGCCAACCAAAAATATGGCACTGAAGGCAATATAAGAAAAAAGTCACATTATAAGGAGAAAATCACATTAATGCGGCAAAAATTACTGTAAAAAAGTCTGAAAAAGACTAATTCTTAACAACATTCAAAAGCTACATCAGTGTTGGTATCATTAATTTCTGAATACTGGAATTAATAATATTGGCTCATAACATATGAACTAGATCCAATACATTTTCATCTTCATTTTTCTGTTTATTACCTAAAGTATACCTGAAATGCTTATACGTGATTTTTTATTTCGATTTGTCATTTACTGCAAGAGCTACAGTCCTCTCTTATATAGCCTAAATGCATAAACACATTTACACCACAAATTCTCAACCCGGAAGATAGTATCTACCACAGCCCACTAAGATAAAATGTACGGCTATGAATATTTATGAATTAATACATTTATGTAGCTGTAGAGCTCACATATGTGTGATGACACACCTTGGGTGATACACGCAATTGAAATTATTAAAACCAGAACAGTCCAAACAATTAAAAACAAAACACAATAAAAAACAATTAAAAATATAAATTAAAAAATTGGGGAGTACTTTCTACATTTTGCATGAAATGCAAGCATTTTGCAGAGTCCATGAGAGTGGCAGTGGCGGGAGGCTCTGCCCACCCGCCTGGACAACTCTGTGCATGTGCAGAAGCACTGCGTGCGCACTCCCAATAGTGAAATCTTCTATTGATCCATATCTGCATAGGATCAGAAACAAGGATGAGAAACCTGGCCTTTCTTAAAGCCAAGAATGGGGCACATCACATCAGACGGGAAAGTATTATTTCTTTGGCTTGGAGATTAAATTTATATTTATATTAATTCAGACTGAAATTAAAGTTGTTTTTACAGTAACATCCCACTTCTGCTGCATATTCAGTTCATAGCCAACTCTTATTCCAATATTATTCTTCATAAATATCATAAATATCTATACTAACCAAAATTTATTTATTTATTTATTAGATTTGTATGCTGCCCTTCCAGTACTTGCATATTTCTATTTCTGATTTCTGTTTCCTAAATGAAAAATTGGTCTGTTGAATTTCACTCTGTTACTTTCGGTCCATTTCTCCAAATGGGCAAGATGAGCAAGATGATTTATTCATTTATAAATATAGTTTTAGTTTGTTGATATCACAATTTTTGTTGATGTTGTTGTTTTCTTTTTCTTTGTCTGTCTTTTGTAATTTTAAAAAAAGTTTAATTTTGTCCTAAGAGTTAGGTATCCCATCCAGTTTTATCCTCCATTTTTAATCCAAAGTCATTGATAGAAATACAGTGATCCCTCGAGTTTCGCGAAACACTATATCGCGATTTTTTAAAAAAATTAATTAAAAAAAAAAAACACCACTTCCGGGTTTGGCTTCGGGAGTCAGCTGGGAAGCGGCGCGGCTGTTTTAAAAGGTCGCAGCCGGCCTGGGGGGCTTCCCAGCACTCCCCCGAACCCCCAACCCGGGTTCGGGGGGGTGCTGGGAAGCCCCCCAGGCCGGCTGCGACCTTTTAAAACAGCCGCACCGCTTCCCAGCTGAGTCCTGAAGCCAAACGCCAAAGGCGAACTTCCGCGTTTGGCTTCAGGACTCAGCTGGGAAGCAGCGCGGCTGTTTTAAAAGGTCGCAGCCGGCCTGGGGGGCTTCCCAGCACCCCCCCGAACCCCCAACCCGGGTTCGGGGGGGTGCTGGGAAGCCCCCCAGGCCAGCTGCGACCTTTTAAAACAGCCGTGCCGCTTCCCAGCTGAGTCCTGAAGCCAAACGCCAAAGGCGAACTTCCGCGTTTGGCTTCAGGACTCAGCTGGGAAGCAGCGCGGCTGTTTTAAAAGGTCGCAGCCGGCCTGGGGGGCTTCCCAGCACCCCCCCGAACCCCCAACCCGGGTTCGGGGGGGTGCTGGGAAGTCCCCCAGGCCAGCTGCGACCTTTTAAAACAGCCGTGCCGCTTCCCAGCTGAGTCCTGAAGCCAAACGCCAAAGGCGAACTTCCGCGTTTGGCTTCAGGACTCAGCTGGGAAGCGGCGCGGCTGTTTTAAAAGGTCGCAGGCGGCCTGGGGGGCTTCCCAGCACCCCCCCGAACCCCCAACCTGGGTCTTCCCGGCTGCCCACGCAAAGGGGAAACCCCGGCTCCTCGTTGATGCCCGCCGCTCGCCCGCCCGCCAGCAAGAGGGGGAAGACCCAGGGAAGGTTCCTTCGGCCGCCCAGCAGCTGATCTGCTCGGTAGCGCAGCAGCAGCGAGGAGCCGAATCGGGGTTTCCCCTTTGCGTGGATGGCGGGGAACGCAAACTCCACCATCTACGCATGCGCGGCCATAGAAAAAAGGGCGCGCATGCGCAGATGGTGTTTTTACTTCCGCAACCCTACATCGCGAAAAATCGATTATCGCGAGGGGTCTTGGAACGGAACCCTCGCGATAATAGAGGGATCACTGTAGTTCCAGATTTCAGTAAACTGGGCAGTTGTATGCTAAGAAAGTACTGGAATATTTTTAAAATTAAAGTTACTGAAGTGGTCCATGAGCCAATGGGCGCATGCACATTTGCTGAGGAATTTGAAAGTGGGGGAAAAAAACAGTAGTAATCGCATTAAGCAGAAGCCAGAACTATGTTGAGTGCAGTTGGAGCAGGAAGGCGAGGCAGTGTCTTTCCTATTTACTTACAGTGTCTATAATAGTCATAAAGAGGCTCTTAAGCCACCATAATTCTTTTTCTTCTATTTTTCAATTTCTGCCCTGTGCTGACCTTCACAACAGATGCTAAAGTGCTAATAGGCAATTAATTAAAAAAAGAAATGAGAATGCTTTCTACAAACTGCTCTGCCACCCATTTTTTCTGTTGCTCAGGTGAGGCTCATATTCCAGTCATTTAAATTTTGTAGACGTGGTCTTTTGACTGAACTTGGCAGAAGCTATTAAGACTCTTTTACAAACTGAAACACTTTCAAATGGTTGGCGTGGCTACTTGTTCTTGTGAATCACTTCACTATACATTTTGCACCAATGCCTTGCTTTATACAGCAAATATAAAACCACTGACATACATACATACATACATACATACATACATACATACATACATACATACATACATACATGCCTATATTAGCCAGGAGATTACCGTGTTAATATAGAATAGTGGTTTGGTTGCCTAAGGCTACTAGTCCATTTGGTTCACACTCATGTGCTATCCAAAAGTGGACTACAGGGAGCAAACTAGCTTGTGCTCAGATTGTTATATGGAATTATGCAAACAGTGGGTCAACCATACCTCTGATGCTTCAGTGCTGTGATTGTTCCCCAAGGAATCCATACTTACTTTTCTAGTCAGTATACAATTAAACTGTGGTAAAATATGATAAGAGATCTTTTCTTTGGAAAGGTTTTATGTAGATTAAATATTGCACCAAGAATTGTTTAAAGAAATCACAGAATAGAAGAGACTAGTCACCTAATCCAGTCATCGGAGAGGGGCGGCATACAAATCTAATATATTATTATTATTATTATTATTATTATTATTATTAGTAGTAGTAGTAGTAGTAGTAGTAGTAATAATTTTTCCCTCGGATGCCAAAAGCATATGTGTGCATGCACTAGAGCGCACATGTGTGCCCATACCCATAATGTCCCCCTTGTGTCCCTCCCCATGTGCACAACGCCCCTGTGCTGCCCCAAACCCCTGGGCATGTGTGTGTGACCACCTGTGCTCTCCCACCTCCTATGCATGTGTACACAACCCGCCCCATGGCCTGCTTTGGGCCTAGCAGGCCTTTCTGAAGCCTCTCCAGGCCAGAAACGGACCATTTCCAGACTTCTACTAGGCCTGTTTTTCACCCTCCCCTTGCTTTCCTGGAGGGCAAAAACAGCTTCTCCTGATTCTCCAGGGGCCCCCCGAAGGCCAATAATGACCCATTTCCAGATTTCTGGTAGGCCTGTTTTTCGCTCTCTCAGAGCCTTCATGCAAGCCCTGTACTTACCTGGCATCCGAAATGGACCGTGTAGAGATTCCTGGGAGGTGTGGTCAGGGCCATCTAAAAGTCAACTGGCCGGTGCGCACATGCACACTGGAGCTGACCTAGGGCAATGGGTTGCGTGCCCTCAGTTTAAGTTTAAGTTTAATCAGATTTGTATGCCGCCCCTCTCCGCAGACTCGGGGCGGCTCACAGCAATAACAATACAATGTAAAACAAATCTAATATTTAAGTTAATTTAAAAAACACCACAAATTAAAACCAATCATACATACTAGCGTACCATGCATAAATTTTATAAGCCTAGGGGGAGGGAACATGTCAATTCCCCCATGCCTGATGACAGAGGTGGGTTTTAAGGAGCTTACGAAAGGCTAGGAGGGTGGGGGCAACTCTGATATCTGGGGGGAGTTGGTTCCAAAGGGTCGGGGCCACCACAGAGAAGGCTCTTCCCCTGGGTCCCGCCAAATGACATTGTTTAGTTGACAGGACCCGGAGAAGGCCAACTCTGTGGGACCTAACTGGTCGCTGGGATTCGTGCGGCAGAAGGCGGTCCCGGAGATATTCTGGTCCAGTGCCATGAAGGGCTTTATAGGTCATAACCAACACTTTGAATTGTGACCGGAAACTGATCGGCAACCAATGCAGACTGCGGAGTGTTGGTGTGACATGGGCATATTTAGGAAAGCCCATGATAGCTCTCGCAGCTGCATTCTGCACGATCTGAGGTTTCCGAACACTTTTCAAAGGTAGCCCCATGTAGAGAGCATTACAGTAGTCGAGCCTCGAGGTGATGAGGGCATGAGTGACTGTGAGCAGTGACTCCCGGTCCAAATAGGGCCGCAACTGGTGCACCAGGCGAACCTGGGCAAACGCCCCCCTCGCCACAGCTGAAAGATGGTTCTCTAATGTGAGCTGTGGATCGAGGAGGACGCCCAAGTTGCGAACCCCCTCTGAGGGGGTTAGTGACTCCCCCCCCAGGGTGATGGACGGACAGATGGAATTGTCCTTGGGAGGCAAAACCCACAGCCACTCCGTCTTATCCGGGTTGAGCTTGACCCTGTTGACACCCATCCAGACCCCAACAGCCTCCAGGCACCGGCACATCACTTCCACTGCTTCGCTGAGAGATGGCTCCATGTGCCACCTGTGGCAAACATGCCATAAGTTTGCCATCATGGACATAGTCTGACCCGTAATGAGTTTAGGCTCTAACAAAACATTTCAGACAGATGAATATTGAGCGTTTTTTCAGAAAAAAAGAACTCTAGTGAAGAAGAATGCAGCACTTTATGGAGTAACTTATTCTACTTAGTGTCAGGAAGTTTTCCCAATATCTAACTGAATCTATTTCCTGTAGTTTCAATCCATCGATTCTTCCCCTGAGCTTTGTTGTGATATGTGGACCAGAATGGGGAACAGTATTTCAAATGGGACATGAGGAATGGAAGCAATTTCTTTCCATGAATTTTGTGCCCCTCAAATTTGTTGTTTTAGCAGTTGCCTCATATTCACAAATTTTTTTAAATTTTTTTTTAATTTTTGAAATATTTTAATTAATTGGATTATGTATTGGATTGTTTTTTCACTTGTTGTGAGCCGCCTCGGAGAGGGGCGGCATACAAATCCAAATAATAAATAAAATAAAATAAATTCAGCATACAACACCAAGATCTTTTCATATATTGTTATTTCCCATTTATTTTATTTATGTCAAGGTGACAAAACGTCCTTCCTGTCAGGTGAGCTGGACTGAGAAAGAGTGACTGTCCTAAAGACACCCAGGCAGCTTTTATGCCAAACGCAGGACTAGAACTCATAGTCTCCTGGTTTCTAGCCTAGTGTTTTAACCACTTGGCTTTCATGTTTCCCATACTATACCTGTGCTTCTCATTTTTAATTCCACTACTATTACTACTACTACTACTACTACTACTACTACTACTACTACTACTACATGTCAGAAGGACCTACAAAGGTCAACCTGCATCAATGTTGCCTGTGGGTGCCCATTTTTTTCTCCCACGAATCGATGCAGGAATTTACATTCTCCTTGTTCACTTTGGCCCATTATTCAATCCCACTTGAATATCTTTCTTGAAATGTTAACCAATTCCTGTAGCTTTGTATCATCTGCAAATTTGATAACCACATTATCAACTTTCCCATCCAGATCATTAATAAAAATACTGAGCAGCACATGGTCCAGGGCAGAGCTCTGTGGCATCTACTGAATGGTAGTCTCCAAGCTGATAAGGAGCCATTTATGAGTGTTATCTGCACATCACCTTTCAGCCAGTTATGAATACATCCACGAACTGTATTATCTAGCTCATATTTTACTACTATATTTATGACTATATCACAAGATATTGTTTTGCGGAAATCAAGGTACCCTCTGTGGCATTTCCTCAATCTATTAAGCTAGTAACTCTGTCAAAAAGGAAGATAAGCCTAATAAATCATTAGTTATTAGTTTCTGACAAGCTCAGGCTGACTTGATTTGTTACATACTTTATCTGAGCATTCACATATATCCTGTTAAAATATCTGCTTGAGTATCTTGCTCTGTATCAATAAAAAAAACCTGTCAGGTCTATAATTTCTCCTTCCTTCCTTCCTTCCTTCCTTCCTTCCTTCCTTCCTTCCTTCCTTCCTTCCTTCCTTCCCTCCCTCCCTCCCTCCCTCCCTTCTATCCACACCAGTTGCTCTCCTCTAGTCTTCTCAAACCCTGGCAATTCTTCAAGAATTCTCAATGATTACAATTCATAATTTCTTGAAGAGGACACATAGAACTACTGTACTGCATACTTATTTGTCCCCAACTATCATAGCAAAGCTCTACAGGGATGACAGTTTGTACATATTTGAAAACTAGTATCTCTTTTCTTCCTGAGATTCAGAGTCTTAAGCCCTTTTTCCTGCTCTTCCAGGAGACAAGTCCAACTCAATAATCTTCTCGGTTGAGTCAATATCACTTCTGCAGAACCCTTCTTAAGCCCCACAAGGGTCATACAGCCAAGGAAACGACTGGATATTGATGATTCTACTAATGCTTTCAGTGTTGTATTGATTTGGGCCTGCCTCAGAATTCCCAGTGGATTCCACTCACTGGAGTGACACGGCTGTTAGCCTTTTTGAACATTTAATTCGCTTGCACAGATAACTTTAATTTTCTCTTTTTTTGGAATCTGTTTAGAAGGAAAATATAACACTAGTGGCTAAAGCAAAGCTGAAACCCAAAGAGCTAATTCTCGTCATGTTCTCTACACTTTTATTACAATTTTACAATATTACAAGCACACAACAGATGAGGTCCCACTCATCATCTTCAGGCTGGTGTTTCTGTCCTTGTTCTAAGGCGAACACTGCGAGACCTGAGCTGCCTTCCTTCTATAAATACTGGTGGCTGGGTGTGGTTTGATGGCTCAGCAATTGCCTGCTGTGTAGAAACTTCCTGGTGAGTCAGTGGGGTAACATCTGGGGTCGTTGATGTAGCTGAAGTATGCTGATTAGTTAATGGTTGTTGATTAGGCGTGATATCCTGAGTAGCTGGAGCTTGCAGGCTACTTGATATTTATATATATATATATATATTTGTTTTCGTAGATTTTCTAGAAAACCAGGGAGTTTATCAAATACCGTGTAAAATCTGCCCAGCCACATATATTGGACAAACTAACAGGAGAGTAAATGCACGTGTTGCAGAACATAAGAATGCATTAAAGAAAAAAGAAAAAACCTCCTCCCTTTTCCAACACTTTCAAACTACAGGACATGAAATTGATTTTGACAGTACCAAATTAATTTCCAAAACAGAACACTACAGCAAAAGAATAATCATGGAAGCCATCGAGATAGAAAAACATCCCCAAAATATGAACAAGCGGGATGATACCTCCCGCTTACCAGACATCTGGAAACCAGCCCTCAAACGTATCCCAGCCATAGAAACCAGACTCAGAACACACATTGTAAAACAATCAAGTAGCCTGCAAGTTCCAACTACTCAGGATATCACGCCTAATGTACAACCATTACAGTCTCAGATTCAGGTATTTTTGCCTGGCTCTTCTTTGTGAATCTAACCTAAATCTCTAGTATAACCTCTCGAGATTATGATTTGCCTGTGTAAGGCTTTGATTCTGTGGCTGATTGCCTTGTCTTGCAGTTAAGAAGGAGAGGAACACGGCTTCTCCTCTAGTGGACTCGACTGAAATCTTATGCTTTCATCTGCCTTCTACTGCCTAGCTCTTAGCAGGAGAGGTGGCGTGAGTGGGGCCAGCTGAAAATTTGGCCAGCATACAATCTTAGGCAAGGAAGAGCTACACGAAGGGGTCAGTGTTCAACCCCATTTCTGTTCTATGATGCTATCTCACCAAACATTGAGCTTTATACTAGCATTTCATAAAGCCAGCTAAAAAAATACCTAAGAGACATTCTTGTGTCATGAAGGTACAGGGAAGCTTTTCAGAAATAATAATGCAGCAATCTCTTTGGGGAGGGAGTATAAACTATGCTGTTTTAATAAATGTGACATTATGAGAATGTAAGTAATGAAGAAAATAATAGGGGGCTCCCATTTGCTTTATTCTAGGTATGTGTTCCTATTTATATAACTAAACTACCTGGCCCAAGTAATCCTACAGTTCAAAGGATAAACTCCTTTGCATGCAATGTTAAAATATTTCCCATCAATACTTAATAATAATAATAATAACAACAGAGTTGGAAGGGACCTTGGAGGTCTTCTACTCCAACCCTGTGCTTGGGCAGGAGACCCTTCAGACAAATGGTTATTCAACATCTTAAAAACTTCCAGTGTTGGAGCAGTTCTGGAGGCAAGCTGTTCCACTGATCATTTGTTCTTTTTCCATGTACCCTGTTTGCCCCACAATGAGACATCCCCTGATAATAAGTCCAATTGGGCTTTTGAGTGCATGGCAATAAGACCAAGCGCATATTTCAGGATTAAAAAAAAAAAAAAAGACAGGGTTTCATTTTCAAGGAAACACGGCAGAGATTGGCCACAATGGGAGACACAGGTGCAGCTGTGTTTTGTCTGTAAAAAATCTCCATTGTATTTGAAATAGATGGTGGCCAGGCAGTTACTTAATTATGTACCATTATTATAATTATAATTTATGTATGTACAGTATGTATGTATGTATGTATGTATGTATGTATGTATGTATGTATGTGTGTTGTTTGAAATTCAACAAAAAACCCCATATATATATATATATACTGTATATATGTATGTGTATGTATGTGTATATATGTTTTTTCTGTCGAATCACCCTGCATACCCAAATATGGGAGGAGCTTAATGCTTCCTTTTGCCTCTCGACCCAACCCAGGGCCATATACATACATACATACATATACAGTATACATACATAAAATTTAATTCAAGGTGAATTTTGAAGTATCATGAGCTGATGCCAATTTCAATTTTCTAAAAATTGTGTATGTGCATTTGTGTGTATGCACTAATTATTAATGAAACAAAGACCATATATAAGCAGGGATAATTTCTGTGATCTACTGTTTCAGAGGCAATATATTTTCATATGGTTCATTCAGTGGCTTCTACATCACTAATGAGTTAAATAAACAACAGCTTGGCCTGCTATGGCAAAGATATAAAAATCTGCATACAAAAAACCTACAATGGTGCCAGATATGAATGAAGTACTAAACAGAATGCACGTCAGACCGAAGCCAGAATGCTTGGAGGTTTTGGTCTGCCTGCTATGTTCTTTTGGGATGTTTCTTGCTGTGGGAACTTGGGGAAGGTGGTAGCTGCATGCCATGACACATTTCTTTTAGATTCTCAAGGTCAGCATGTGGCCAGAAGCTGCTGGGAGTTGCAGGATATGCTGGCAGAAGATGTATGGTTCATGTAATGGGCTTGTGGGAGGAGATGCAAGGAAATAATTGCATGGGACAATGTGTATTGTCCCATGCAATTGTATAGTGATTGTATAGTATTGATTATTTTTAAGATAGTCATAGTTTTAACTATTAGATTTCTATTTTACTGTTTTATTGCTGTTGTGATCTGCCCCGAGTCTTCGGAGAGGGGCGGCATACAAGTCTAATAAATTATTATTATTATTAAATAAACTCTAACCCAGGTGGAGACAACCTTGTAACTTTAGATTCAGCTTTCTTCACTTGTGCTAACATGGCCCTGTTAACAAATGGAACTCTGAAGAAGGCAAAGCCTTAGACTCCAATTTATTTCTCGGATGCTATTTGGAATGCTGACACTGCAAACACAATTTTTGAAAGAAGTACCAAAAGCTACCTATGTTCATTGTTATGACAACTGTTGATATCTGTCAAAACAGAGATCTTACAAATCTCGTTACTCTTCTTCTATAACCATGTAGGTTTGTAGCATGTTCCCCTGTGTTTTCACTTTTCGTTGAATTGCGAAAAGAAAATGGGAGTGGAATTACTGAATTGAAGAAACTGTCAGAGACTCAATAGGTTATGTCAGATTATATCATGGCTCAACTCTCTCAGTAATTTTATTGCTTTTGAACACAATCAGCAGTGGATTGAATTTTCCAATAAGTATGGAGGCACAGTGGTTTTCTAAACCAGATAGACATTTACTTTGTGTTTTGCCTGACATTTTTAGTGAAGTGTTTCTAGAACTTAAAGCACTACCAGATTACTTTAGAATGACTCCAGCTTGTTTCCATATTAACACTTTAGTAAACTGCAAGATCTGATACCACTAGAGGTCCTTCAAGCAGGAATTGCATGGTAATCTCTCAGAGATATTCTAATATGGTATGGTGTAGTGGATAGATGACCTCTGAGATCCAATTGATGATGATTATTCTATTAGGACAGTTTCAACATTATGAAATGTAATGATTAATTTAGAAGAATATTCCACTAAAATATACAGAGAACAATTTCATTTGTACCCCTCCCCCAATTTCAAAGCTATCAATTCTACCCAGCAGAAATATACTGCAAAACTTGAAAATAAAGCTATCCTCATATGTATTTGTAGTATCAGTAAAGTAGGGGATGATTTATAGACATGTTCCAAGATTTAGATATGGTCAGCAAATTTAGTCTACAGTGGCATGCCTTTTTTGTTTTGCTTTAGAGAAACACAGATCATCTGCAAAATATTATAATAGTAGCAGGGATGAAGTTGATGCAGAACTGGGGCTATTTCCAGAAGGTCTAGAGAGATATGAATGTTCTGCCACAAGTAACTAAGTGCTTAATTTATCTGAAGAATGGAAAATGTCTTTCAATGAACTATACCGGGTGTTCTTACCAGCACCATACTTTTATCAAAAGCAGGCTCTCATTGAGCATTTTTAACGTATTCCCATGCTATTGTTGATGTTCATGTTGTATGGACTGTGAGATGTCACTTTGGTTCAGGCCATGTTAGGCAGCTTCTGCCTTTGCAGTATATCAGAATATTCTGCTTGGCTATTTTTTTAAATATAGATTGTTTATTGCAAGAGATGCAAGAACAATTTTCATCTACCATATAAAAGAAACAGATGGACCAGAGGGCAAGTGGGCCAACCTAATCAGACAGCTGGACCTGTCAAGCTAATCACCGATAAATAGCCACTAGAAAAAAACAGATACTCCAGAGTATCATCATTAGTGATATGGATGGATTTGAGTCTGAGAGAGAGATAGAAAAATATTTTCACAGTGAATCAAGTGCTTGATCTACTGGAAGAGTAAAAAATATTTAGTGAACTATCAATTGTGTATCATTGTCATCACCTCCATCAAATGCACGATATGGACCCTTTCATGTCTAGGTCAAATTAAGACCCATTTTAGGAATGGGATGAATGGGGAACACCCATGTAGTACTGTCATACTGGCAATAAAAAAGAGGGACTCCAAAGCCCCTGGTTTTGTAGCAGTGGTTAGCTGTTTTGCAAAGGTGCGTGATTTAAAGTTTACAAATATCTATATCAGCGATGGGTTGCTCCCAGTTTGGATCAGTTCTTAAAATCTGTAGCGCCAGTAGTGGGAGGCTCCGCCCAGGGGTCGGCTACAAGGTGCTTGTCCACCTTGAACTTCACAATTATATCTCCTCCTTGCAAAAATATTGGAAATAATTTTTCCACAACTAGATAATAAACTTACAAAGGAAAAATCTCTTTCCTTTTGATATTTTTTATTAAAAATGTATAATGTGTAAGTTTCTTTTTGAATAAACTATTATAAATAAGAGTTTTGTTTTGTTTTATAACGTAGTTTATAGTTAGTATGAATTAAACATGATTTTATTAACTTAGTTTCTGTCTTTAGTAGTTTCCTATTAGGTTTCTTATTATAATATTTTTTGTAATGTAATAAAGTACTCCATTTAAATAGATGCTTTGATGCACACATTGCAAAATTGAGATATTCTTGTTTATCAGATTTATAATTCAGCTTTATTTTGAATTACTCTAGGTGCCATTCACTATTTCTGTTTTCCAAACAACAATTGTGGGATGGATTGGGTTGAAAAAAAGAGAAACAGACTTAACCAAAGTTACTCAGCCAGCTTCTATACCAAATGGAGATCTAGAGTTCATACTCTCTTGGATTCTAGTCCAGCACCTTACTTTGATTATTAATAGGTAGACCTAGAATACTGATATTCTTATTTATATATATGAGTTTATGGGTAATGAACAGAATTTGGTCCATTGGCTGGATTCATCCTCTACTCATCTCATTTTAGGGAAGAGGGTCAATATTCAAGTCCGTCAGTAATGTAACCCGGCTCTAAAGAAGGTGCAATTTCAAAGAACCAGGAGCACTTTGAAATGACTCTTCCCTGTCACACCTGTATTTTGCAGATTTCCAGTTGTGATACCTATAAGAACAACTCTTGTTAAGATTTGCCACAAATACAAGACAGGTGAAAAAGAGTTCTACTTGCTGGCATTCAATGTGAAGGACTTCTTAGAATTACATGGACTTCACTTATGACCATGGAAGCAATAAGCAACTTGATGGACCTAATCAGATAACTGGATCAGATATTTTTTAACTCATCTCTTCCTCCTCCCTCCCTCCTCCTCCTTGACAATATAATTTGGGGGGAAACCTTTTGGAATGGGAGCTTGCAAATTTCTCTTTAAATTTCATATTAAATGAAGCTTGGGAACTATTTAGAAATGCACCATTACTAGGTTTCCCCACAATTCTTCCTATGTTTATATAAAAGAAGTCAAGTAATCTGATAAGGAATTGAATTATAGAAATCACTCAAGCTTCGTTATGCATGAATGTATTTGAACATATGTGTAAAACTATTTAAAAAGCAACATACTGTAGAAATTACAATCCATTTAAAGGTAAACCTGCTGGCATGAAGCTTCACAATCAGCTATTTTATTTACTTACTTTTGCTTTCTTGGGAATTTTCTATCCTTCTACCAAACATAATCACCTTCTCACAGTATACCTTATCCCTATTGAAAGCCAATGAGCCAGCTGAGATATGTTGCTCAATTGAGGACACTACGTATACTATTTTTTTGGGTGTAATTACAGATTAGAAGAAAAATGCACCGCAAAGCAAAATACTTTACAGTATCAATTAGCAAATAAATGTAAGAATTTATTATAAGGTCAACATAGATCTTACTGGCATAAAGGGAAACCATTATCTAACACTCATTCCCCCAAAAAGGGTAGTGCAAGGATAAATTAAGACTTGCTAAAGCATTTAACATTGATTTTTCCAAATGCTTTGGATTATAACTTTCCTTTGCCTTAGCTAATATGACTCAATCAGGATGATGGCAGTTATTCTAGTACAAATATGTCTGTAGGGGCCAGATTAGAGAAATTAGAGAGATATTTTTAAAAAACCCATTGTGGGTTCTAAGGCATGATTTAAAAAAACGATATATAATGTAAAATTAGTAAGTTGTTTAAATTTCAGCTTGTCTGAGATAGTACATTTTCCTTTTAAAGCAAACCCAGGAGCCATTTGTATCTGAAATCTATCATATTTCTACGAGAACACTTCCAATGCTTCTAAGTCTTTTTGTTTCATGTGTTCTGAGCTTTAGCAAATATTGATTTTTATGTATTTACAACAACCAACTGAGCTAAAGTTACATGAGACTGTCCGAATAAGCCTAACAGCCAATATATATCTATTCAGCGGTAAACTGTATGGAGTTCACAGTGAGTCCTAATTTCAGATTCCTATAAGTAAGTCCTGGATAGCAGCCTTGCTCCACTGAAATCAATTGGGGAGGGGGGGGGGAAAGAGAAATAAGCAATATTTCCCTTTTCATCACTGGTTACAAAGTGCTGAACACTATAAGAGAAACTAAACTCCATCCAGAAGAATTAACAAGTCTTGACCCACTAGAAACTAAATGGCTTTACCACATTTGATAGCAAAAGCCATTAAATTTAGAAATGCACATTTTAAAAAATTGCATCACAATTGCTTTTTTGGATAAAGATATAAATATCAAATATAAATATTTTTGGCTCAGAGTTGAAATGAAGGGGTTCCTTGGTATTCTCTAAGATGGATTGTTTTCATTACCCAATTTCATTACCCAAACTAGGTAACATCATCAGGTTGATGTTACCTAATTTTGTTGGGGGGTAATGAGATGTCTGCAGGAAAGTTTAGAGAGCACCAAGGACCCCTTAATTTCTTGACATACCTTGACACCAAGGTGCTTACTAGATTGCCCTCTGTAGCAGAATACCTACCCAACTAGCACTCTCTAACATACTTCAATGGTTTCCTAGTCAGATGAAGGGAACCAGGGTTCAGAAGCAAAGCCTTTGCTTGTGTCCTCCAAAATATGGAGAGGCTCTCTCAGAAGATTAGGCTAGCACCCTCACAGCTGGCCTTTGGGAAGCTATTAAATACAGGGTTGTTCTGGAAGCCCTGGATCACTGTTACTTGAATTGATCCCGAAAAAAAGGTAAATATGGATGTGTTCACCTAATTGTTATGCTTCCCTGAGGACTAAATAAAGTGCAGGGTACAATTTAGCTTATAGTAGCACATTTTCCTCTGCACAATGCTTTGTAAAATTATGTATTGGATAGTGAAATAGTGCGTGGGCAAACAGTGCAGCTATTATTTGCACAGCTGTAACTCTCCCATTGCCTCGGGCATTAAAAGCTTTGCAAATAAAAAAAGGCAGAATGGGCGGGAGAAAGTGAGTGTGAGAGAGAAAGGCAACTAGTCCCAAAGCATTGGTTAAAGTGACAGGTAGCATTTCCATGAAAATGTAACTGGTTCCTCTCAGTAAAGCACAGAAGGCCTTTTGGCAATGAGGGCTGCTCCACAGTCTTTGCTCAAATGCCAAAAGATGTTTCTGCCTTCTCTCCTGCACCATATCTTAATTACCTTCTTCCTGATAATCTTCAATACTCAGATCCAAGTGTATAATCAGTTTAATTTAATCAGTTTAATTTAAAACCATCTTGTGGGGGGAAAAAGGGACCGAAATCCTAGTAAGAGTATGTCTGTCTGATGATACTTAACAAGATTGAAATAGATCTATAACAGGCTCCCTTCCTTTTCACTTATCAGCAAAAATATGTAAACAAACAAATATTCCAGGAGTTTTAGTTTGAGGCACTTGGAGGTGGGGGAAAGCTATCTTAGACATAGTACAGGTAGTCCTCAACTTATGACCACAATTGTGCCCAAAATTTCTATTGTTAACTGAGACACTTTTAATGTTTGTAAACTGCCCAATGTTGTCTCTTGACAGGAAGGGCAGTAATTAATTAATTAATTAATTAATTAATTAATTAACAAATAATATAACACAAAACATGCAAATTCAACCAAAGCTGGGTAAAATATTGATGGTTTTCAATTTTTACCATTTTTAAAAATGTTCCTAGCGCTGGATAGTCAAGTTTTTTAACTTTTTGAGGCCCAAAGTAAATTTTACATGTTTTGTTTAACATGTTTTGGATTTCTTGCCTCTTTTCTTTGTGATTTCGAGATACCAGACTGTCTTCTGGAGAAACATTTAAAGTCCTTCCATGCATCATTTTCAGAAGCTGCTTATTTTATATAAGTTTCACCTAGCTCTAGAGCACTGTTTCCCAACCTTGGCAACTTGAAGATATTTGGACTTCAACTCCCAGAATGCCCCAGCAAGCATTCGCTGGCTGGGGAATTCTGGGAGTTGAAGTCCAAATATCTTCAAGTTGCCAAGGTTGGGAAACACTGCTCTAGAGAACCTATATTCGTTTTCAAATGTCTACATTTCACATGGATGGAATGTTTCAAGTAACGGTTCCCCTTTTTACAAAGATTTCACAAGCATTGCTGCTTCTGTAGCTATTTGTACTGTGAGACCAAAGCACAAGAGAATATTCAGAAACTGTTGGAAGGAGCTTCTTATCATGTTAGTAGCTTTGCATTATATAGGCTCATTGTTCAAATGCATTGAATCATTGCCAGTTGAACACCATTTGGTGCATAGTATCTCCGGTCAGCTAAAGATTCTCCTTTTAGTTCACAAAGTCTTTCATTTCAAAATTAGATGCTTAATGGATTCATCCCCACTCCCCACTCCTGGGTTCAGCTTTATATAACCTTATTTTCTAACAATTAAATGACTTTGGTTCATTATCTTTTGGGGAATTCATGATATGCTGCACATTTGTTGCTGAGCTCTGAAAACTACAATGCTTTTTCTTCAAATATGTACCATGAGTTAATTTACTGTTATCTGTCTTCTCTTGCTATAAATGTATCAGTTCCATCTAATACTCTGTTTCATGTGCAGTTCACAAGACCCATTTGACAGATTTGTTCCGCAAAATTATAAATGGTTGTGCGGACCTTTGATTTAACTTAGAATGGCTTTCTCATGCTAGTCTGTGCTTTCAGGCACCAATGGTTATTTTCCTTTGACATTATGTTAATCACTGCAAATAAACTCTATTTTGCCTTTATTTATTAGATTTGTATGCCGTCCCTCTCCGTAGACTCGGGGAGCCTTTGACTGCTGTGCAAAAGAGATGTGACATCCAGAGTTTATTTTAGATTCTTTCTTTTCGAAGATCAGCTGATGATTGGCTAGAAGAAGTATTTTACCGTTGGAAAGCTATAAGGATCAGAATGTAAATTTTGATTATCTTGAGCCTCCTCATCCCTAACTCATTATGGCGGGTCTCTGGTTGAATACTAAGAATTAAATTACAATACATAAGGTATGCACATACATCAAGTATCCATCACTCATTGGCAACCTTCAGTCTTGAAAGACAATGGTATCGTGTTCTGGAAAGAGTCCCTAGAACAGCACCTAGTGTGGCTAAAAAGACCAATCTGAGAGTAGCAATTCCTTTCATACTGAGGGCAGATCCATTCGGTCCCCTGCCCGGTCCCTGGATTTTGGGATTGCCTGCTGAACAAGTGTCTCCTTGAAATGGAGAGGACCATGCTGCATCTTTAGCCTCCAAGCTGAATGATCAACTCTCAAGATTTCCCAGCTGTTAATGTCCATTCCTTTAAACCCCTCTTACAGATATCCATATATTGCAGCTGTGGTCTCCTTCTAGGGCGCTTTCCCTGCACTCATTCACCATACAGGAGATCTTTCGGAATCCGCCCATCATCCATTCTCACAACATGCCCACGCCATGTCATGCCAGGTGATGCCAAGGATACTTCAGAGACAGCGCATATGGAAGGTATTCAACTTTCTCTCCTGCTGTGCATAAAGGGTCCAAGACTCACTACAACACAAGAGTGTGCTCAGAATACAGGCGCTATTAAAACTTGGATCTTTGTATGTTCTGTCAGCTTCTTATTAGAGTATCCAATAGCATGTAATATGCATATTGATTGATTGATTGGACTTTTATGCCACCCCTCTCCAAGGATTCGGGACAGCTTACAACATATAATAAAATAATGCATAACATTTCTGGTCCAATTAATTAAATATATAATCTAAAACTAAAAACTCTAAAAAAAACCAGTCATTCTCATTCAATCAGTTTCTCTCAGTCAATTCATTGGCCAGAGGGCAAGAATCTAATGGCCCCAGGCCTGGCGACATAAATGAGTCTTGAGACTCTTGTGGAAGGCAAGAAAGGAGGGGGCAGTGCAGATCTCTGGGGAGAGTTGATTCCCGAGGGCTGGGCCCCCCACAGAGAAGGCTCTTCCCCTAGGCCCTGCCGGCATTGTCTAGTTGACGGGATCCAGAGAAGGCCAATTCTGTGGGACCTAACCGGTCGCTGGGATTTATGCGGCAGAAGGCGATCCTGTAGGTATTCTGTCCTAATGTCATCTGGCAACCAATTGGCAGACAATGCAGTCCGTGGAGTGTTGGAGAGATATGTGCATATCTGGGTAAACCCATGACTGCTCATGCGGCTGCGTTCTGCACAATTTGCAGTTTCTGAATGCTCTTCAAAGGTAGCCCCATGTAGTCGAACCTCGAGGTGATAAGGGCATGAGTGACCTTGAGCAAAGCCTCCCTGTCCAAATAAGGCTGCAACTGGTGCATCAGGCGGACCTGGTTGAAGGCCCTCCTCGCCACTGGGAGACTGATTAAGGGAGATTAATTTTAGTACTGTGTGAATGAATATGACTGAATGGAGTCCCTAGTGGACACACATATACATTCATATATATATATTTCTGTTTCCTGACTGTCACAAGGTTTTGCACTAATGGGGGCTTGAATCAGGCTTTCTCTTTCCCTCCTACTTTGTTTAACATGAAATGCAAAATATATTGCTTTGCATAGATGTGGAAAAATCTGGCATAATCCCCTGTGTCATCTTTTTTAAAAGAAAGCAATTTTCCCTTTCTGCCTCTCTGATGGCGCTGGATAAATATTTAAGTGACCTTTCAGTAGCTTTTCCCTCCCTTCCATTATGTTTTAATTGATCTGACATTTTTAAAAAAAATTCAGTTTCTCTTTTTCTCTTGTCAGCTTAAGATTTTTCCAAATGAAATATCTGTACAATTATCTACATTATAGAAAGCATCAAGCCGGTGCTGCCTACTGAGTTTCCTTTACAGTCACTCCTAATTTGAGTTGGTTCGCTGCATTTTCAGAATGAAGCTGGCAATCTCCTTTGCAATGAGAAGGGCCCATTAGCACTGGTTATACCAAGTTTTCTCAAACTTTGGGATGCAACCGGCTGGGGGTCACCAACAACTCAAAAGAGGATAGCTGTTTTTCTTTAATAATGATGGGTAAGCAAAAAAAAAATATGTTGACAAAATTTACAGGAGTTGGACAAATAAATGGAAACACTTGACTTTTTGGCATCATAATGTTTGAACATGTTCAAATCAATCAAAACTTGACATATTTTAATTTTTTTGGCAAACCTTTTTTCCCTTGGATGCCAAAAGAGCATGCGCGTGTGGTATCGTGCCCATACCCATAATTCAATGCCCTCTGGAGGCCCTGTGGAGGTGGAAAACGGCCTGTTTCCCAACTTGTTTCCCAACAGTAGCCCCGTGTTTCACCCTACCCAAGCTCCAAAGGCTTCCAAATGCACGTTGGAGCTGAGCTAGGGCAATGGTTCACATGCCAGCAGTGTGCCACTTGTGGCACCCGTGCAATAGGTATGCCATCACTGATCTAGACTTTTCTTGAAACCATCCCTGCATCTTTGGTTGCCTGTTGTCTCCAAACTGAACAACAGGTTCTGACGGAACTATAGAAAGAACAAATAGCTTTGGGCACAAGGCACTTTGGGATCCAGGACTTTGTCATCATTGACTCTGGATGGAGTGGCACTGCCGCGGAAAGGTCTGGTCTGCAAGTTTGGGGTTGTCCTGGACTCTCAACTACTGCTCAAAGAGCAGGTAGCAGTTGTGGCTAGGAGAGCCTTTGCACAACTTCATCTTGTGTGCCAGTTGTGGCCTTTCCTGGATCAGGATTCCCTGTGCCCAGTCATTCAATCCCTGGTCATCTCACAGTTGTATTATTGCAATGCTTTAAGGTTACCCTTGAAGAGCATTTGGAAGCTATAACTGATGAAGAATGTAGCAATGTGGGCAGTTTTGGGGAGGGGGCTTGAATGGCCCCAATAACCACTGCTCCATAAGCTGCATTGGTTACTGTTCTCCTTCTGGGTGCAATTCAAGGTGTTGGTGATCACCTTTAAAACCTTTCATGGCATAGGTCCATGTTACTTGAGAGACCACCTCACCCCACTGAGATTAGTCTGTCCCATCCCTGTCCGGCAAAGGAATCATGCTGTGAGTCCCGTTGTCCCAATTAGTCCAGCTGGTGGGGTCTAGGAGAAGGTCCTTCTCTGCTGTTGCTCCTGATCTCTGGAACATTTTGCCCCTCAATGTGAGGTTGGCCCCAACCCTGCTATTACTCCACAAGAGCCTAAAGACATGGCTCTGCTTGGGGCGCCAATTAGGGAACAGCTCAGTGGAGGTGGCTGATCGAGTAACAACAGATCCCATCTCCCTCCAACTATGCTTTCGTCTTCCCCTTATGCCCTTAGGTTTTAATGTTAACTTTAATTATCTATTTTTAAAAAGTTTTATAATGTTAAGCTGCCCAGAGTTGTTGTTGTTGTTGTTGTTGTTATTATTATTATTATTATTATTAATTCGATTTGTATGCCACCCCTCTCCGAGGACTCGGAGTTACCATATGGTAAGATGGATAGCCAATAAATTTTACAAATAATAAATAAAATAAAATAATAAAATAAAATAATAAAATAAAATAATAAAATAAAATAATAAAATAAAATAAAAATAAACACAAAAGCAAAAATCCTGGGCTCTATCTATTCTGAAAATTTATTGTAAATCAATACTTTTCCAAGAAGTGAAATATCAGTTTTAAGACAACAAGGAATGTAGTTTATTTGGTAATTGCACAGGAATTGCATAGTAAATAAAATAAAGTGACAAGAAGAATGTGTATAGCATGGGTCATTTGAAGCAAGGTCTTGTTCTACAGAGCACTTGGCATAAAACTAACCCCAAGGACTTTCTTTGCTTACAGACCATGCAAAACCTTAGGTAGCTCCACACTTGAGTCAGCTGTTTTCTCTTTTCAGAGAAGTGTTACAAGTTAGGCAAAATGCCAAGCAACAAGAATCTGAAGTGATCCTTGAAAGATGAGTGATGGAGGAAATCTCAAGAAATTCCACTTCAATATACTTCCTTAGAAGATGGCAGAGCTTAGCAGAGGAGCCGTCTGAAGAAAAAAGTTTGAGCTTCGCTTGAAGGCAGGCGGGTTGAGCAGAGGTTTGATGGATTGGATTAAGCCTGCAGGTCAGATCTTTCCCATTCCTGGACTATGCTAAGGTTGCATCTCCCAAATATATAGAATAATCAAAGCATGAGATACTGAAGAAAAACCACATTTTTCAGAAACTTGCAACATGTTCTGGAAGAGTTCGTCTCTCTTGCTGCTGCCCCAAAAAAGCAGATGTGAGATTGGATAAATTAGTGCTGGATTCAAATGCTTCTAACCTTCAAAAGGTTCCTAATTTATTATTGGATTGATTGTGTTGAAGATTAGTTTGGATGACATCCAGCCTAACTTAGTTTGTGCTAATCTGTCTTGTAATTGAATTCAATTCTTCCCTGCTTCTCCCCATTTTACGTTTTTTTCTCTCCCCATTTTACAGTTTTACTTGTGGCATGTATATTTGCCCTGCTGGCAGATTTCTTTACTAGTGAATTGCAAAGTAGCACGTCAGAAATTTAGCTAAATAGGAGCTGGCAGAAAAGACACGTGCTTGATCCGAATCCCCTCGGTTTGGCACATTTGTAGTTCCGATTTTATGCTCAGAAAATGCATTCAAAATGCTATATGACAGAAAAAAATTAACTTTCAGAAGTATACATGAATATGCATTTGAACAATCATGCATGCTTGTTGATCTGGGTTTTCAAATAACTGAACTGAATGGTATCTGCACGCACTCGAATTAGAGCACTGACATTTCCTTAAAAAAAAAAAAGATTTGTCATCCTTATGCCTTTCCAATCTTATTACCATGCCAGGAACATTTTAAAAAAATCTTCTTTATTTCAAATAGAGGGGAAGCCCCACTTTTCCTTGAATATGAATACCCACAGGTTCAAATCCCAGTAAGGGTGTGGCTAGCTGAAGAGAGCAAAAGAGCTCGAAGTAGATCTATACTAATCTCCCTTCCTTTTCACTTATCAGCAAAAGTATGTTACACATCCAGATTATAGTTTTTTGGCTATAGAAAAAATTATCTGCCTTGGATATGGTTCCTGGTGGGACCGAGAGGAAAAAAGGAAAGCAGTATGCTTCTTCCTATATTTGAGTATACTAGGGTGATTCCACAGAAAAACAAAAACATATGGTTCTTCCCAAGTTCAAGCTGACATGGAGATGAGCCTGTGGTCTAGAGGTTAAAGCTGTTGCCTTGCAAGGCAGACCCCACAGATTCAAATCTATGTAAAGGTGTGGCTTGCTGAAGACAGCAAAAGAGCTCAAAATAGATCTATACTACATACATACACACATATACATATGTGTGTGTGTGTGTGCGGGCGCGAGCACACGCACACACCAAGGTTTTGTGCTTTTTCTCCCAAACGATTTTCTTGTTTTACTTTTACTCAAAATGACTCTACGGCAAGGTTGGTGCTTTAACACAGGAATTTGCTGCATACCCTTATAGCGTAATGAAAGCTGACATTACATCAAACACAATAAAGGGTCTCAGCTGATGAAGATCATTGCTGAACACACAAACCTATGAAATGGAAGGGGAGGGGGGGAAATATCAATTCTACGCACTTGCCAGCCAAAAGAAAATGTGATTTGTTATCTAAAAGGGAGTTACAAATGCAGCTTTAGCACACTTTCTGTGCTGTAATGAAAACTGGGTTTGAAATGAAAAGATGATTGCAAATTAGAGCATTTAGTTTTATTTTCTAGCCTTTTTTTTAAGGTAAACCTTCCACAAGGACAAGTAGAAGGTTAAAAAGACAATATCTCTGTTCCCTGCTAAGTGGGCTCTGTAATTAAGGGAGAATAAAAAAAGAAATGGGGCGCTAAGCTGCCTTTGACCTTCTTGACATGCTTGGAACACAAAGACAGATTTCAATAATACAGTGCTGGAAATAAAATGATAGATATCATACACAGGGGTGCGTTTTAACATACCTCGCTGCCAGTTCGGCTCCTCCCGCATAGCGAGACAAAAAAACAATGCCGACAAACCGATGGCGGCTGCATGCACAATGCCGGAACTCGGCTTCTGCACATGCTCAGAAGGAAAAATAAAATAAATTCCATTTTTTTAAAAAAAGATGGTGGCGCTCATGGACTGGCACCGACCAATCCGATTCAGTGAAATCACCAGTGGGTCACTACCGGCTCAGGCGAACCAATCCAAGCCCACTCCTGATCATATGAACCAATGAGATTTGTACATATAAATTAGTGTATATATTCTCTGTGCGATGTATAATTTACATGTTTTCTTATATAGTTTATACATTATTCTTATAACAATACTATTAAAATGGTAAACCATAAAGAATGTAATTTTACATTCCTACGGAAACTAAACATTTAACAGATGAGTTGGTACAAATAGAAAAGTGTTATCTGAAAATATCAGTTGAATCTGAACTGTACAGTAACACTGGTGGCTGAAGTAAGATAGCATCATAAACATATGCACTATAAAGCCAGACGTAATAAATTCCATACATTAAGAGACAGGTTTCTACCTTTTAATATCTGGAAAGATGGGCACAGGAGAGTCAGGGTCAAAGATTGCAATCTGATATAGGGCAGACTGAGAAAAGAAATACCATGCTCCTTATCATTCTTATGGACATTGCCAGTAATAATATCTTAAAACAAGACAATTTTGGTTGAAGGCCTGGTTTGCTTTCCATTTAAAACCAATGATGCATCCATATGTGAAATATGAAGAATAGTGCTACTGACTGCATTCCTTCCCTATATGTTCACATTCTGCCTGAGTAAAGATACATCAGAATTCAGCTATAAACAATTTTTATAAGTCTAAACCCACTTTTTGAACTGGGTTCAGAAGCCTACTAAAGCAGCTCTTGCAGAATCATTGCTATCCTGCTAAACTACCTACCATCCCTTGGCTGATGAGCTAATTCTGCACATGATTTGTGAAGTTGCATCTCTTGAGTCAGCCTCGTTTATTTATTATTTTATTAACTTGATTTATATGCTGTCCAATCCCACAGGATTCATGAGAGTGAATTGTAGTAGTTTAAATAAAAAATGGTAAACGCATAAATTACATATTCAACATTTCCTGATCTAAGTATGGGTGCAACCCATAGCTTCACCAAAGCTGGCAAAATGCCAAAGGCTCTCATGGCCACAATTTTCACTTGCTACTCCATGAGTCAGCATCCACACCCCCGCCCCCCTGTACTGCGACATCTACTGTATATGCCCAATTCCCCGTTTTCTGACTTCAGGTGGGCCAAATAGTCTTGTTTTTCATCCTCCCCGGCTCCAGAGGCTTTCTTGGAGTCTGGGGAGGTTGAAAATGGCCCCACGCCCCCTGGAGGCCCCCCGGAGCCTGGAAAAGGCCCATTTCTCAACTAATGGTGGCCTCAGCAGGCCCATTCTTCACCATCCCCGGGTTCCAGAGGCTTCCCTTCCCATGCCACCTATGGCATGCATGCCATAGGTTTGCCAGAGAACCCGATTGTATACTGGCCCCTTTTGGTGAACTGTAATTCCATATAAAGCAATACAATAGTATCTTGGTACTCAGTTGCTTTGAAACTCATCAAATTTGGTTCTCAACATATTTTGACACAAACATTTTGTCTGGTACTCATCCTTTGTTTCATGCTCAATGCACAAGCTAAAACTTGCTAGTATTGGCAAGTCTTGTGACTCTCTATATTATTCCTTATGGGGAAAATAAATACCATGGAACCAGAAGGTTTCTGTGCAACAGTAACTTCACCCTGCTCGGATGATATACCCCTCGGCTGTTCCGTTTTATGTATGATTTGTTTGGGCTGTATGACTGTTTTTAATAAGGGCTTTAAAATTGTTTTTTTAATTTTGGGTTTGTACTTTGTATTGCTTGTTGTGAGCCACTGAGTCCTCAGAGAGGGGTGGCACACAAATCTAATAAATTATTATTATTATTATTATTATTATTATTATTATTATTATTATTATTATTATTCACCTGAAATCTATTTACTGCATCTAGTTCCTTACAACCTCCAACGACTAGGTCCAAAGTATTACCACACTTCCTATTCAGCCTGGGATCAACATCTAAAGCTAGGCATTATCAGCATATTTATGACAGAGGACTTTAAATTGACAGAAGAACCTTCCCAGCAGTTTCACATCAATGTTAAATATGATGGCAGAGAAGGCCAATCCTTGGAGCATCTCATACTGTAATGTCCAAGGAAGGATTTGTCCTTTCCTTCCCTTCGATCATTGACTGGGATAACTCTGTGAAGACCTGGAATATATGTAAACTCCTTGTAAACTCTGTCCCATTTTGAGATGAAACTAGACTAAAACTTATGTTCAGTACCCATCTCTGAATACATTAACTTCTCCTATGCGCTATCAACAATCATGAGGAATTCCTGCAACATTATTTAGCATCACTGTTATATTCTGTTACAGTCCTTGAAATAAACTGGCTTCAGAATCACTTTCTGCACAAAAACAATTGCTACCAACCTGCTTACCTGCCTTCCATCGAGGATCTATATACTGCACAAATGAAAAAGAGGGCTGGGAAAATATTTACAGACATCTCACACTCTGGACACAAACTGCTTCAACTCCTACCCTCAAAATGGTTAGGTTTATTGGATTTATATGCCGCCCCTCTCCGCAAACTATATAGCACTGCACACCAGAACAACTACACACGAGAACAGTTTCCCCCCAAATGCAATCACTCTGCTATACAAATAATTTCCTCAACACTGTCAAACTATTTACTAAGTCTGCCCTACTATTAATCTTCTCATCATTCCCATCACCCATCTCCTCCCACAAATGACTGTATGACTGTAACATAGTTGCTTGGATCCTTACAATTTACATTGACTGGTTCTTAATATGATTTGATTGCTTATTTGTACCCAGACAAATATCATTAAGTGTTGTACCTTATGATTCTTGACGAATATATCTTTTCTTTTATGTACACTGAGAGCATATGCATCAAGAGAAATTCATTGTGTCTCCAATCACACTTGGCCAATAAAATTGCATTGCATTCCATTCCTATCCACAGCATGGAAACCCTCAAGCTGTCTCCCATCAGGAACTTCCTTCCATTTTGCCTGCCACATATGTACAGATTCTGTTCCCTCTGTCTATTTTGTTTCTAATGTCTGCCTTGTTCCTGGAGATCAAATTTCTATAAAACACTATTATCTAATATAGTAAATAGAACTACCGTGCTTAAAAGATTTTCAATGAGAATTTACAAGTGAGATTCATCCTTCTACACTAACAACTGGTCTATTTTTATTTGTTGTTAAAAAAAGTTGACCCTGTTAAAAAAAGTAAGACTCTGGCTTATTGAAGATAGACTCTTTCTGTAATATTCACCAACAGCAAGATCATTAACATCAGGCTCAACGAAGCAAGAATGACATGACACATGGGAGTTACTCCTGAGTAGTTTCTTTATTGCTGTTCGTCTAGACAGAAATCTTCCCAGATTGAAGCAACTATCTGTATGATATCCTCTGTAAATTACTGGCGGGGGGAAGGGGTGTTAGGCAAAAATGCATTTCCCTCCACTTCCTGCATTCCAAGGTCCCCAAAATCCACTATTTCTTTGCTCCCTGGAAAAGAGCCTCTGCCTCATGGACTCTAGACTGCAGTCTACCACACACATATATAAGTAGGCTCAGAGAGTTGACCTTGCCTTTCACTTGCCTATCAGGGAGAAAGCATCACAACAACTTGCTATATTTTCTCCTTAATTGCGGGAAGACCTTTTGCAGCTCTACGACAAGAGCTGTCCAGTTAGACATTTTGGATTAGAGTATGTAAAAATTCATATTCAGCATTGAGCTCAGGTACTCCTTTACTTTAATCTCACACAATCATATAATAATCTTTGGCAACTTCTTTTCCTGTCCTGGTAAAATTCCTGTTTAGCTAATTATTTAATTTGGTTAATTGCTGTTGATATTTTTCATCATTTTCATCCTGAGTCCATCAGGAGACGGGCGGATTATAAATCAAAATTGAAATCATACATCCTGGTGCACCTCTGCATTGAAACCCATTCAAATCTCTGCTGTAGGATAAGAAGAAATAGAAATGTAGTTTGGACAATCCAGAACCTACAGAGGTGCGTTCCAGATTGCTTTCCCGCCAGTTCACTAAGGGACATGCCACATGTGTTGTGCAGTACAGAATATAATTCTTTATTTATTGGCCAAGTGTGATTGAACACACAAGAAATTTGTCTTTGGTGCATATGCTCCCAGTGTACATAAAAAGGAAAGAGACATTTGTCAAGAATCATGAGATATGACACTTAATGATTGTCATAGGGTACAAATAAGCAATCAATAAACAATATTAATTGTTGTGGTTGGCTCTGGCCCAGCTCCTGCCCCAGGGAATGTGGAGGTGGAGGCAGGGGAAACGTCAACATGTCCTAGGCCTGTTTTGTTGCCGACAGAGTCAGTTCAGAGTTTAGTTTCCTCGGACGAAGAACAAGGTGGGAGTGACTTGGAAGAGGGGGGCTTGGCACATAGCCCAGGAAGCCAATCTCCATTATCTTCGGTCGATTTGGATGTCAAAGTGTTAGACCCACGCAGGCGCGGACTTATGCATCGAAGAGACCAATTGAGGAAATATTACAGGAGATAAGAGAAGCCACCTGTGTTTGGGTGGGGCTCCAGTAATTAGAGCTGCTTCTATAAATAGCAGCGTGCTAGTTTGGCCATTGTGGAAGATTATCTGATCGCAGTTCTTTAGCATCGTGCCTCGCTGTGTCTGAACTTTGTGGATTTTTCACGCCTTTGACACCAAAGCAGAGCAAAGTGGGTGTATGTTTCACTTCGTGGGAAGAAAGAGGGCTGTGACATTTCTTCACAGCTACTAGCTAAGTACTTAAGGACTGATTAAGAGACTTGTACAGCCGACAAGGTTGTTTTGGGGAAGAGTGCTCTTTGCAATACAAAAAGGGTGCTTTGTTTCTTTTGAATTTTGTGATAAAGGACATTGTTTTGAATTTTCAAACGTGTGTGTGTCTGAAATTTGTACCCGTGAATTTTTGGGAGGCTTCTACCAGAGAGCCCGGCAGAACAATTAATATAAATCATAAGGATACAAGCAACAAGTTTCAGTCATACAGTCATGTTCTGTCGAGCTCTCTGGTAGACTCCTCCCGAAAATTCACAGGTACAAATTTCAGACACACACACGTTTGAAAATTCAAAACAATGTTCTTTATACCAAAAATTCAAATAAACTAAGCACTCTTTTTGTATAGCAAAGAGCACTCGTCTCCAAAAAAACTGGTAATTTGTACAAGTCCCTTATCAGTTCTGTGATACTTAGCTTGCAGCTGTGAGGCAATTCACAGTCCTTCTTCTTCCACAAGGTGAAACACACTTTGCTCCGGTTTAGTTTCAAAGAGGGGGAAAAGCAACACACCAAGGTCGAAGTCAGCAAGGCAGGTATGAAACACAATGATCTTCCACAGATAATCTTCCACAATGGCCAAACCCACAGGCTGCTCTTTATAGCAGCCTCACTAATTACCACAGCCCCACCCAACCACAGGTGGCCTCATTTTCTTTGATAATAATCTCTCAGTTGTTGTTGTTGCCTATGCATCGCTCTCCGCATGCGTGGCTGCATCATTAACTCTTGTTCTGAGCTGTCTGCCACACTCTCCTCCTCCCTGTCACTCATGTCTTCTTGGTCAGAGGAGCCTTCAGCAGCAGATTCCACCGGAGGCAAAACAGGCCTGCAGCATGTGGATGTCTCCCCCACATCCACAGTCTTTGGGGCAGGAGCTGGGCCAGAGCTAACCACAACACAGTAATAAGGAGAGGGTGATAGGAATGATGAGAAGACTAACAGTAATAGTAATGCAGCCTTAATGAATGGGTTGACAGTGGTGGGGGAATTATTTGTTTAGCAGGGTGATGACATTCGGGAAAAAACCTGTTCTGATGTCTAGTTGTCTTGGGGTGCAGTGCTCTATAGCGTTTTGAGGGTAGCAGGATACAAGGGATCAGTAAATATTTTCTCCACCTTCTTTTTGACTTGAAAAGAAGCTTCTGTGCAAACATAAGATGGTGGGGCCAACCAGCTTGGGTGTGTGGCAGGTCTGAGTCACTGCCAGTTCCAGCAACCCAGACAGCCAAGTTACTACCGGTTCTATACAACCAGTCAGAACAGTAGGAACCCACCTCAGGACTCCTAGCATATAAAGGGCAACCTGAAATCTCTTATTCACTGAGATGGTTAATCTAGGCTTCCAGTGATCCTTGGAGGCAGCAGAAGCTGCATGTTTCCTTTGCCTCCTTAAATAGTTCCATCTACAATTCCCTCTCAGCAATATACCTCTGCTACAAAGTACAAAACTCGTTTGTATGCAAGTTTATTCTCTGCAATCAATTTACTTATCTCACCTTTTGCATCTCCTTCAGAAATGGGGAGCTGGGATTATTTTTTTGCGGTTTAGCTGGGCTTAATGGCTAAATGTACAGGATAAAAATATTAACATATTTTAAATATAAATTTAATTTTTCCTTCCTCACAGAGGCATCTCATATTTTAAGATCCACACAAACAAGCTCGTTCATTCAGTTGGCCATTCTAGATTTACAATAATGCAAGTCACTGAAATTTGACTAATATAAAACCTGCAATTATATAACTGCTATGGTGACATTTTAAAAATGTAGATTATGGGTTTTCTACAAATCTATGGGGAAAATTATACATGTTATATCAAAGGCATTAGAAGTATGCATGCTCTAAAAATGATTTGGGAGAAAAGCTTCAGGTCTCATGCGAATGCAGTGCCTCTCTGCCATTTAATGAAGAGGACTGACATTTTTGAGGCTGTTTTGTAAGCCTGGAAAAAAAAAAGAGGGTGACATTGAAACCTAAAAAAACATTTGATATACTTAACTGAATAGTAGAGAGATGCTATGCTCGTTTGATTTGTGGAGTATCTTTCTGAATCATTTTTAAAAAGTGCACAGGTGTAAAAGGCACACATACTATAGAATAACACAGTATCAACAGTAGAGACCTTCAAATTTCTAGGTTCTATCATATCTCAAGACCTAAAATGGTCACCTAACATCAAAAACATCATCAAAAAAGCACAACAAAGAATGTTCTTTCTGCACCAGCTCAGGAAGCTCAAACTGCCCAAGGAGCTGCTGATACAGTTCTACAGAGGAATCATTGAGTCATCTGCACCTCTATAACTGTCTGGTTTGGTGCTGCAACCCAACAGGACCGACACAGACTTCAGAGGAGAATCAGAACTGCAGAAAAAACAATTGCTGCCAACCTGCCTTCCATTGAGGACCTGTATACTGCACGAGTCAAAAAGAGGGCGGGGAAAATATTTACTGAATCCTCACATCCTGGACACAACTTGTTTCAACTCCTACCCTCAAAACGTCGCTACAGAGCACTGCACACCAAGACAACTAGACACAAGAACAGGTTTTTTTCCGAATGCCATCACTCTTCTAAACAAATAATTCCCTCAACACTGTCAGACTTTCTACTAAATCTGCACTTCTATTCTACTAGTTTTTCTCATCATTCCTTTCACCCATTTCCTCCCATGTTGACTGTATGACTGTAACTTGTTGCTTATATCCTAAGATTTTTATTAATATTGCTTCTTCATTGCTTATTTGACCCCTATGACAATCATTAAGTGTTGTACCACATGATTCTTGACAAATGTATATTTTATTTTATGTACGCTGAGAGCATATGCACCAAGACAAATTCCTTGTGTGTCCAATCACACTTGGCCAATAAAAATTCTATTCTATTCTATTCTATTCTATTCTATAATACCGGGTATGAAAAACATAGAAAACATAGAACGTACATACCGTGTTTCCCCGATAGTAAGGCAGTGTCTTACTATCTTTTTACCCCCAAAAGCCCCACTGTGTCTTACTTTGGGGGTATGTCTTATATTGTCTCGGGCAATTTTTTAATTTCTTATTTTAAAATATGTAATAAATAAAATCTAGAAGTGGCAGAAGCGCGGGTGAGTGGAGGCGGGCAGGAAAGGCACGAACCGAGGGTTTTAAGCAGAAGGCGGGGGCGGTTCAAGCAGCATTCCGCCGTCGCCGCCGCTCCTGCGTCTTTCGCAGAAGTTCTTGAATGGTGGCGGCGGCCCTTGATCGCAGCCGATGAGGTTCGGCTTTCTTTGCTTCTCCTGCTGCTTCCTTTGCTTTTCTGCTGCTGACTAAGGCGATGCTGGCCGGGCAATTGGAAGGTACCCGATAGCCCTTTTCGTCGCCTTTCCCGGCAGGGAGAGCAAAGGCGGCGGCGGGAGTAGTGGAGGCAAGGCGGAGAAGAAAGAAGCCGCGGATAGCTGGCGAGGCGCCGGCTAGAGGGCTGGACCCTGCCGCTCCCGCCGCCGCCTTTGCCTCTTGCCCGGCGGGAAAGGCGACGAAAAGGGCTATCGGGTCCCTTCCAATTGCCCGGCCGGCGTCGCCTTAGTCAGCAGCGGAAAAGCAAAGGAAGCAGCAGGAGAAGCAAAGAAAGCCGAACCTCATCGGCTGCGATCAAGGGCCGCCGCCACCATTCAAGAACTTCGCTTCTCCTGCTGCTTCCTTTGCTTTTCCGCTGCTGACTAAGGCGACGCCGGCTGGGCAATTGGAAGGGACCCGATAGCCCCTTTCGTCGCCTTTCCCGCCGGGCAAGAGGCAAAGGCGGCGGCGGCAAAGCGGCGGGGTCCAGCCCTCTAGTCGGCGCCTTGCCAGCTATCCGCCGCTTCTTTCTTCTCCGCCTCGCCTCCACTACTCCCGCCGCCGCCTTTGCTCTTCCCGCCGGGCAAGAGGCTGGGTGAGCAGGCCGAGGTGCTGGAACTGGGGCTGCCTGTCCTTGGCATGAACGGCGGGCAGGTGGCGCTCGGCACTCGGAATCCCGTCTTCTCGCCACCGCCCGAGCTCCCTCCGGAGCCTGCTGCCGCCACCCGCGCTTCCTCTGCCGGCCGAGGAGTCCTTATCCCCACCGCGAACTGCTCCGACGCCTCTCTCGCTTGCTTTTAGTACCGTGTTTCCCCGAAAGTAAGACATATGTCTTACTTTCGGGGTATGGCTTATATTAGCCAACCCCCCTGAAACCCCCCATATGTCTTACAATCGGGGGGGTCTTACTATCGGGGAAACACGGTAGAAATCGAATCAATAGTACCAGCTCTGAATTATTCACGAGTATTATACAATCCACAATGATTGCCTTCCATTAGGGCAGGAGTGTCAAACTTAATTTCATTGAGGGCTTCATCAGGGATATGTTTGACTTCGGGACCAGGTGGATGTGGCCAGCTCGACATCACTCATGTCAGGGTACTCCTCCTAGGCTCCGATTTGAACTGGGACGGCCTCCTGCAGCACTCTGCTAGTGAAAATGGAGCTTGGGAGGACCTCACACAGCCTTCCTGAGGTCTATTTTTGCTGGCAAAGGCACCGTGCGCCGGTCCTTCACTATTTCCAGGGTGGCCCCATGGCCCAGATCTAAGCATCTTTGAATTTGGCATCCCTGCATTAGTGCTATTTGTATGTTGCTCTGTTTTGTGTGTTTCCATTACATTCCCACTATAAATTTCCTCTAAAACAGGGCCGCCAATTCGGGAACTGGATGCGTCCTGCGTTGGCCACACCCATCCCCATTTTAGCGAAGGGGAAAAAAGTTGCAATACGTTATGTGATGACAATGTGAGTTTGACATCCCTGCTTAAAGGAACAGTCATGTTAGTAAAAACCTCTCTTTGGGTTATGAAGGAAGCAAGCTATGTTTCAAAAGCATGTAATTTTATCTATCTATCTATCTATCTATCTATCTATCTATCTATCTATCTATCTATCTATCCATCCATCCATCCATCCATCCATCTAACAACAATTCAATAAAAATACAATATATAAAATACTTCTAAATCCAATTAAGATAAATAATGGATTTAAAATATTTTTAAAAAGCTAAACATTTAAAAGTCAAACATTTAGAAACATACTACAGCTTCCTACACATTCATTGGCCAGAGGCTGGGGTCTAGTGACCCCAAGCCCGGTGGTATAAAAATGTTTTCAAGTCCTTACGAAAGGCAATTTTGCTCCACATAAAGCAGTGATGGTGAACCTTTTTTGGTTCGTGTGCCAAAAGTGTTTGTGTCCATGTGCTAGCATGTGTGCACATGCCCGCATCCATTATCTCCCACACACACATGCATCCCCCCCAAGCTGCCTTTGCACATGTGCACAATTGCCCCTCCCCTACCTGCGCATGAACACAGGGCTCATTGAAGCCTGGGGTGGTGAAAAAACGGGCAAACGGGCAGACCAAAAGTTTGGAAAAACAGACTTCCAATTTGCCTGCTGTGCTGTTTTATGCACTCTGGAGCAGTGTTTCCCAACCTTGGCAACTTGAAGATATTTGGACTTCAACTTCCAGAATTCCCCAGCCAGCATTCGCTGGCTGGGGAATTCTGGGAGTTGAAGTCCAGATATCTTCAAGTTGCCAAGGTTGGGAAACACTGCTCTGGAGGGTTCAGGAAAGCTTCCCCAAGGCCATCAGCTGGCCAGCAAGCGCATGAGTGCTGTAGCTAACATAGGGCCAGGCCTCACGTGGCCTCTGATATAGCTCTGCGTGCCACATGTGGCACATGTGCCATAGGTTCATAATCACGGACATAAAACATTCCCTCAATATTTTTTCATGGATATAATATAAGAAAAGAAGATGATAAGAGGAAGACAGCCACAATGATGGGAGCTGGAAAATATAGAACAGAAGAAGGGAGAAATCCAGTAATAAACATTTTATGAAGCAGAAAATTGCTTATAAAAAAGCCAACTTTTAAAGGCAGTTGATATAATCCTGCCAAGTGCACATAAACAAGGAAATAACTCTCTCTGCAACTGCTAAGCACTTCTTTAAATGGGACAGATAGCTGCAGCAAAATAAAAAAAGGAGAAGAAAAGATCTCAGATGCCAAAGCAGATTAACAAAAAAAATACAAAATAAAAAACAAATAACAGAAAAAATAGAAAGACTGATAATGATAGAGGAGGAGGAGGAGGTTGGCAGCATATATGAAATGTATTTATTCCATCTTCCTGTATTTCCTGTTGGCCAACATAAGATAGAAAGTACTGGCCAGCACATGCAATGGAGCTGCTCATATGGCTAATGGCATTTTATTAAGGTGATAACTGCACTGCAATTCAAATACTGTACCTCGGGGCAGCTTAAAGAAATACTTCTGTCTTAGGCTAACAACATTTTATTTTTTTGCACAAATGAATTTAAGTGTTAATCAGAGCCGGGGTGGCGCAGCAGGTGGAGTGCTGTACTGCAGGCCACTGAAGCTGACTAGATCTGTAGGTCAGCGGTTCAAACCTTTGCCGTCAGGCATGGGGGAACTGAAACATCTTCCCCTGGGCATGTTTAATTTATATATGGTATGCCTGAGTGTATGTCTGTTAGTATATGGGGTCTTTTTTAAATCGTTAAATATTTTAAATCTGTTTAGATTATTTATGATTTGTTTCCACGTGTTGTGAGCTGCCCCGAGTCTTCGGAGAGGGGCGGCATACAAATCTAAGTAATAATAATAATAAAAAATAATAAAATCTCATCATCGGCTCAAGGTTGACTCAGCCTTCCATCCTTCCGAGGTGGGTAAAATGAGGACACGGATTGTGGGGGCAATAGCCTAGCTCTGTTAAAAAAGTGCTATTGCTAACATGTTGTAAGCCGCCCTGAGTCTAAGGAGAAGGGCGGCATAAAAATTGAATGAATGAATGAATGAATAAATAAAATAAAATAAAATAAAATAAATTCTTCCCACATCAGCCAAAAACAATATTGGCATGTAATGTGCTATCCCCACCATGGAACCTACCATGCCTCAGTTTACCTTTGTTTCCAGCCATTGACTATCCTAGACTTCCTTTCAGGGTATGAATGATAAAGCCGAACAGTAAAATATTACCTTAGCACTAGTGCTGTTAAGGATAACTTATATCAGTCTCCCTTATGAGCTGGGACTGGATAAAATGTAAAGAGCCAGAGAACAAAGGCTGGGCATGCCTAAACCCAAATAAAGATATACCTTGGGTTCAAGGGACTGAAAGATTTTTGATTATGATTTGCAAAATCGAGCAACACCACACCCTTTACAGTTTTTAGAACTAAATCTGAATAATCTTTTTGTTAATGATCTGAGACTTTAAGACCCAAGATGTAGCATTTAACTTGGTGCATTAAACTATTTGTTTAGCACTTCAAAATGTAAAGATACAAAATATTTCACAGTTTTTAATTTAATGTTATGTGTGTGTGTGCCTCTGCCTGTGTATGTGCATTTGAATGAAGAAGCCCAAAAGCTTTTTTGTTGTTGTTGTTGAATATCTATCAGGGCCTCCAGTCACAGGTTTTAAGGGTTTTTATTAAGCCATCCAAATAGGGTTTTATTTTCCCCCCAAAGAAAGAATTGGAGTTCTTCAATTAAAAAGTCAGCATATAGCCTTCAGCAGGGAAGACATATGTTTATCTCAGAGTATAATGAAGTTCCTTACTTTAGCAGAGGGTGAACTAGCTCACTTTGAAGTAAATGAAGTAAACCTTTGATTTTACATTTGAATTTGGTTTCAAAGTTGCCCTCTGTTGATAAAGAATGCACACTGATTTTTATTTAAAAAGGCTCAACAACAATACAGTCTAGTGAAGAAAGGCTGCAGAAACATCTGTTTTGGAGTTTTCTTAGATATAGCTGTAGAAAAAAGTTTAACCAAAGGAGTGTGAGGAGAGGAAAAAGGTTTTATACTCACCATTTCCATTAAATTATGGGAAGAAACCATTTGAAATATTGGAGAACTATTAGTTATCTGTATAGACCAAGGTTAGGGATTTTTTTCAGCATTCGCACACATGTTGCAGGGAAGTGTTTTCAGTGAAGGGTGTGGCCAGAATTATGGCTCATGTTCATGCATTATAATTTTTATTTAGAAGTATTGTGAATGGATAGAATTATATCCTCAGTGACCTCTTTAAAAATATTAAGGGATTTTTTAATTGAAGCTAAATGGACAAATAGGCTACATTGGTATATAAAGCAACTTCTTGTGTTCTATGCCCACATAATACTGTTTCTCAATGGTGGAACTTTAACCTGTATGGCCTTCATTTCCCATAATTCCCCAACCAGTGTGCTGCCATAAAGCTTTAATTTCTGAAAATGTAGCTAGAATTACATTTAATCAGTGGAGGGCTACTAGCCGGAATGCTAAATTGCGCTCGCCGTCGTGGCACATAAATGCTTGCAGGGCGAGCAGTAGTAAAACCATGCATGGAGTCCCATGTGTGCCCTGCTTCACTGAGTTTTTTTTGCTTCTGCGCATGCCGAAACATGGGCGCACCTGCAGCTTCGTGCCCAATTTTGCTACCTCCACAGGTGCAGAAGCAAAATTGTGCTGGCCCCGCAAGCACTTACGAGCCATGGCACTGAGAGCAATTTAGCGTTTGTTCTAATAGCCCACCACTGCATTTAATGTTACATTATGTTACAAATGTTACTAGAATAACATTTAGCAGGTTCTGGAGAACCAGTAGTGGAAATTTTGAGTAGTTTGGAGAGGCAGCACATACCACCTCTGGCTGGCCCCAGAGTTGGTGGGAATGGAGATTTTGCAGTGTCCTTCCCCTGCCACGCCCACCAAGCCCCGCCCACAGAACCAGTAGTAAAAATATTGGATCTCACCACTGATACACATATAATAACACACAGCATCTGACAAGGGTTCAGTTGAGAAATTCTAGACCCAAAGTTTCTGACTCCACTAGTCAATTCAGAAAATAAATGAAAGCTGTGACATCATGAATCTTTCAACCTTCATAAGGTCTATTTCAACATATCTTAGTTCACATATCTTACTGGTCTCACTCCCCACTGTCCCCATCATCACTAGTATAGATGACACCGGACCAGATTATCTCAGGGACCGCCTTCTGCTGCACGAACCCCAGTGACCAGTTAGGTCCCACAGAGTGGGCCTTCTCCGGGTCCCGTCAACTGAACAATGTCGTTTGGTGGGACCCAGGGGAAGAGCCTTCTCTGTGGCGGCCCCGGCCCTTTGGAACCAACTCCCCCCAGAGATTAGAATTGCCCCCACCCTCCTTGCCTTTCGTAAGCTTCTTAAAACCTACCTCTGCCGTCAGGCATGGGGGAACTGAGATATTATTTCCCCCTAGGCCTTACAATTTATGCATGGTATGTTTGTATGTATGTTTGGTTTTACAATAAGGGTTTTTTAGTTGTTTAGTATTGGATTGTTACATGCTGTTTTTTATCACTGTTGTTAGCCGCCCTGAGTCTGCGGAGAGGGGCGGCATACAAATCCAATAATAATAATAATAATAATAATAATAATAATAATAATAATAATAATAGATCAAGTCCTGTCTACAAACATACCAGTTTCAGCCTGCTCTGTTACACTCAAACTAGGAGCAATTTCCTTCCCACACCTTTTCAATAAAAAGTGCAACAGGTGGTCCTCGTTTAATGAGTTTCCTCTCTGACTTATCTGGCATGCCCAAAATACAACTAGATGAGCTATATCTACTTATTGTAAAGCCACATTAACTATATCTTACAAGTCTGAAAGTACAAACTTTCTGCCTGTCACTTTTAACTTTTAACACACTTAGATCTGTGTAAGGGCAAGTTCATTCTAAGTTTCTTTCTTTGACTTTAAAACGTTTGCAGGCTCCTGTCTCTCTTCTTCGATAGTTTCCTAGGCAGCATCTCCTCTCTACCCTTTTCAAGATTATTCATGCATTCCATGACAGTGACTGACTTACTTAACAACTGTTTACAGTTACGAGGGTGATGAAAAAGTAACTTTGTGACTTGTGCAAGTCTGTAAAGCAAAAGAAACCTGAAATCTAGTTTTAAGTACAGTTGCAGTTTTGCTTAGTGACTACTTCATTTAATGATCAAATTATCAGTCCCAATTGATAAGTTAAAGGACCTGAAAAGAGGCACCTGGAAGACAGGGAAGTCCAGAAAAACACATACGTGTGGAACAAGTATGAATCCACACGTGCTGATACATACATGTGGAGAAAAACAAACCAAGGAGGCTTCTGGCTTCAGGGGCCAGAATACATCAGATGGGACAAGGATGAATAATATACAGGTAATTCCCTTACAGGGCTATTATAAGTCCAATTGTAAAAAAGGAAGAAATAAACTTATTACCAGTACTTTCAAGCTGCAGCTGCCGGTTTGAAATCACCCAAAAGAAATGTAATAACACCTTAGCGCTACTGTATTTTTTCTTTGGCATAGAGCACATAAAGAAAATTACAGAGAAGAGAGAAACCAGCCGCCTTCGGTACTTTTTATAGGTACATTTTCTCCTCGGAAAGAAGAAATGCAAACCAGATGATGAAATCTGCTGAGCAACATGGTTTATACCCATTCCAAACCAAAGCGTCCAACCTACCAGCTGTCTAGGCATAACCCAAAGCCGCAGGGAATGTTTGGGTGGCCTCTTATTCTTCCTTGCTTTTACCAGATGAGTCTGCAGAACTAGACTCATCACTGGCTGGGTTTACAAAAGGGTACCAGAGCCAAGCTGCAATAGAACACTGCAAATCTTTTCTGCTTCTGAAAAATTGAGTGAATCTATATAAAAATGCAAAACAATCTCACAACAGGCAATGGATATACAGCTTTGTGAAATGCCTGGTCCATGCTTCCTCCAATTCCAGGTGTCACTGAGCTGGAGTCTTATATGTTACCTGTTCTGCTGGGCTCTCTGGTAGGAGCCTCCTGAAGATTCAAGGGTACAAATTTCAGACACACACACACGTTTGAAAATTCAAAACAATGTTCTTTATCATAAAATTCAAAATAAACTAAGCACTCTTTTTGTATTGCAAAGAGCACTCGTCCCAAAACAACCGGGTAGTCTGTACAATTTCCCTTAAGCAGTCATTAAGTACTTAGCTAGCAGCTGTGAAGAAACTTCACACACCTTCTTTTTCCAACGAAGTGAGACACACACACACACACACACACGTTGCTCTGCTTTGTTTTCAAAGGCATGAAAAATCAACAAACAAAGTCCAGAAAACAGCAACACACGATTCCTGAAGAACTGCGATCAGATACTCTTCCACAATGGCCAAACCCACACGCTGCTATTTATAGCAGCAGCCCTAATTACTGGAGCCCTACCCAAACACATGTGGCTTCTCTTATCTCCCGTAATATGTCCTTACTTTGTGTCTTCTACGCATAATTCTGTGCTTGCGTGGGTCCAGGACGTCTTCATCCGAATCAATGGAAGATAAGGGAGATTAACTGCCTGGGCTGTGTGTCAAGCCTCCCTCTTCCAAGTCACTCCCACCTTCTTCTTTGTCCGAGGAAACTGAACTCTGAACTGACTCTGTCAGCAATAACACAGGCCTATGACATGTTGAAGTTTCCCCTGCATCCACCTCCACATTCCCTGGGGCAGGAGCTGGGCCAGAGCCAACCACAACATTACCTAGCAAGAAGAGTGATTGATGGATGGCCATAGAAGGCTTCTCCCAAGGACAGAAATACATCTGGGGATGTCCCCATTCAATTCACCTTTTTCTCCTGCCAAGGTTGAAAACCCAGCTTTATATAAATAACACAACCCGCTATCCATAAGAGAAATAATAGAAAGATTTCTAGCCAATCAGATGATTCCTATATTGGAGCAACTTGATATGAAATACATAAAATACATTATTATTATTATTATTTATTCGATTTGTATGCCGCCCCTCTCCGAAGACTCGGGGCGGCTCACAACATGTAAAACAAATCATAAATAATCCAACAGTTTTTAAAATGTTTAAAGATTTAAAAGACCCCATATACTAACAGACATACACACACGCATACCATATATAAATTAAACATGCCCAGGGGGAGATGTTTCAATTCCCCCATGCCTGACGACAAAGGTGGGTTTTAAGGAGTTTACGGAAGGCAGGAAGAGTAGGGGCAATCCTAATCTCCGGGGGGAGTTGGTTCCATAGGGCCGGTGCCGCCACAGAGAAGGCTCTTCCCCTGGGGCCCGCCAACCGACATTGTTTAGTTGACGGGACCCGGAGAAGGCCCACTCTGTGGGACCTAATCGGTCGCTGGGATTCGTGCGGCAGTAGGCGGTCTCGGAGATATTCTGGTCCAGTGCCATGAAGGGCTTTAAAGGTCATAACCAACACTTTGAATTGTGACCGGAAATTGATCGGCAGCCAATGCAGACTGCGGAGTGATGGAGAAACATGGGCATACCTAGGTAAGCCCATGACTGCTCTCGCAGCTGCATTCTGCACGATCTGAAGTTTCCGAACACTTTTCAAAGGTAGCCCCATGTAGAGAGCATTACAGTAGTCGAACCTCGAGGTGATGAGGGCATGAGTGACTGTGAGCAGTGAGTCCCGGTCCAGATAGGGCCGCAACTGGTGCACCAGGCGAACCTGGGCAAACGCCCCCCTCGCCACAGCTGAGAAATGTTTTTCTAATGTGAGCTGTGGATCGAGGAGGACGCCCAAGTTGCGGACCCTCTCTGAGGGGGTCAATAATTCCCCCCCCAGGGTAATGGACGGACAGATGGAATTGTCCTTGGGAGGCAAAACCCACAGCCACTCCGTCTTATCCGGGTTGAGCTTGAGTCTGTTGACACCCATCCAGGCCCCAACAGCCTCCAGGCACTGGCACATCACTTCCGCCGCTTCGTTGACTGGGCATGGGGTGGAGATGTAGAGCTGGGTATCATCCGCATATTGATGATACCTCACCCCATGTCCTTGGATGATCTCGCCCAGCGGTTTCATGTAGATGTTGAATAGCAGGGGGGAGAGGACCGACCCCTGAGGCACCCCACAAGGGAGAAACCTAGGAGTCGACCTCTGGCCCCCCACTAACACCGACTGCGACCGGCCAGAGAGGTAGGAGGAGAACCACTGAAGCACAGTGCCTCCCACCCCCAACCCCTCCAACCGGTGCAGAAGGATACCATGGTCGATGGTATCGAAAGCCGCTGAGAGGTCAAGGAGCACCAGGACAGAGGATAAACCCCTGTCCCGGGCCCGCCAGAGATTATCCATCAACGCGACCAAAGCGGTTTCCGTGCTGTAACCGGGCCTGAAACCCGACTGCCGGGGACCTAGATAATCGGCTTCTTCCAAGGACCGCTGGAGCTGGAGCGCCACCACCTTCTCGACAACCTTCCCCATAAAGGGAAGGTTGGAGACTGGACGATAGTTGTTAAGCACAGCTGGGTCCAGGGAGGGCTTCTTGAGGAGGGGGCGCACGAGCGCTTCTTTATAGAGAGATGGAAAAACTCCCCTCCCCAAGGAAGCGTTGGTAATCTCCTGGGCCCAGCTCCGTGTCACCTCCCTGCTGGCCGAAACCAACCAGGAGGGACACGGATCCAGTAAACAGGTGGCGGAACTCACAGCTCCAATGGCCTTGTCCACTTCATCAGGTGTCACCAGATCAAACTCTTCCCAGACAGGTGGACAAGTACGTGCCCCAGTCACCTCGACTGACTCGTTGTCAGTCGACTCTGTTATACAATTGGAGTCGAGATCGGCCCGGATCCGAGCGACTTTATCAGCAAAAAACGTGTTAAAATCCTCGGCACTACTCTGTAAGGGCTCCCCAACTCCCCCCTGGTTGAGAAGGGAGCGTGTCACCCTAAACAGAGCGGCCGGGCGGGATTCCGCTGATGCAATCAAGGCGGCATGGTACGCGCATCTTGCCGCCTTGAGCGCCACTTTGTAAGTCTTAATAAAGTCTTAATAAAAGCTCTTACAAGTGTTCGATCGGATTCAGACCTACTCTTCCTCCATCGCTTCTCTAGACGCTTCTCTAGACGCTTCTCTAGAGGTAATAATAAAGAGAGACTGCTGGCTTGGGTCATTCCATTCGTCTTCCTTTTTTTCTTTCTAGAAACGGATCTCTGCATACAATGCAACATAAATTACTTCTACCATTACTTCTACCACTGCCACTGTAAACCCTGTCTTGAGACACAGGATCTTTGTGCTATTTCAGAATCTATCTACTGATTCACGGAGTTTGGCTCTTTCAAAAACAGTATCAGATTTTCCACCTGCTCCTTAAATTGTACTCCAATTGTGGAACTCTAATCATGTCACGAGGCCTTCATTCCTGGGATGAAGCTACTATCTATTTGTAAGCTGCCCCGAGTCTACGGAGAGGGGCGGCATACAAATCAAATCAAATCAAAAAATAAATAAATAAATAAATAAATAAATAAATAAATAAATAAATAAATAAATAAATAAAATAATAAAATAATAAAATAATAAAATAATAAAATAATAAAATAATAATAAAATAAAATATAAAATATAAAATATAAAATATAAAATATAAAATATAAAATATAAAATATAAAATATAAAATATAAAATATAAAATATAAAATATAAAATATAAAATATAAAATATAAAATATAAAATATAAAATATAAAATATAAAATAAAATAAATAAATAAATAAATAAAATAAAATCTATACAAATACTAAAAGTCAAACTAGTATGTCTGGTTGGCAAAGGAGGCTACAATTTCCATCATATTTTGTCCTGAAAAAATTGGCAGGGTAGGAGCCCCAATTCATTTACAAAGGGGAAGGAGGTTTTACAGTTTGGCAATTCCTCATAGAAAATTCCTGATTTTTTTTAAAAAAATGTTTATTTTTGTGTGTAATCAGTCAAATGTACACAATGTATGTATGCATTGAACATGACTCAATAAGGTAATGCAAGATCCCCACCCCCACCTTTTCATGTTGAGTAAAGATGAGATGAGCATTTGGATGACATACCTGTCATCTTCAAAAACAGGAACTTGGCAATGAAAAATATGATGGCAAGAAAGTGTCCTCAATCTAGGCTCAAGATCTCATGGCAGTAATAATTAGCTATTTTAAATATTTTCTTATTTCTTTCATTATTATTATTATTATTATTATTATTATTATTATTATTATTATTTATTAGATTGGTATGCCGCCCCTCTCCAAAGACTCGGGGCGGCTCACAACAGTAATAAAAACAATATAGTAGTGGAACAAATCTAATATTAAAAAACATATAAAACCCTATCATTATTTAAAAAACCAAACAGCACATTCATACCAAACATAAAACAAAGTATAAAAAAGCCTGGGGGAAAGGTGTCTCAACTCCCCCATTCCCCCTCTCCTTGCTTGTTCTAGCATCCTGATTGATGAAGAGATTTGGAAAATTCAGAAAGAACATACTTTGTGTTATTTTAGCGGATCCCAGTAACGACATTACCCGGCTTGAAGGATACTGTGACTGCAAGGCTAAAAATAGTAGTGCCAGGATATACTGCATCCTCTCCTCACACTGAGAAGATTTAAGTAATACAAATGTCAGAATTATAGATTTGCTTATTCCCAAAAACTACTGGTAAAAAACCCCAAACAAATAAAAACAGAGCTGGGACAAGTCTGAAGCAGAATATCAGTGTTTGATATGGTTGGATGCTACCTGTCATGGCCCCCTCGGAGCCCAGTTTGTAGGAAGAGGAAGAGGGGGAGGAGGAAGAGGAGGAGAAGGAAGAGGGGGAGGAGGAAGAGGGGTGGAGGACGAATCAGGACTGTCCAAAAGGGATGGCACATTTCCCTTGGCATGTTTGGAGAGGCCAGGCCCATAAGGCAGAAGTAGGCAAAGTTGGCTCCTCTATGACATGTGGACTTCAACTCCCAGAATCCCTGAGCTAGTATAATTGGCTCAGGAATTCTGGGAGTTGAAGTCCACAAGTCATAGGAAAGCCAACTTTGTCTACTCCTGCCCTACGGCATTGGGGGAAGTGGTTGACCAGGCAGAGAACTGACTGCCTTTGCCTTGTACCTTGTCTTTGCTCTGAGGACTGTTAGTTGTCTTATGTCTGAACTTTGCCTTGTGGACTTTCCTGATCATATATGAGCTGTTGTTTGGGGGACTGATGTGGCTGCCTTCAGGATGGTGTGATGCCTTACTGGTCATTGAAGGGCTGTTTGTTGAACACTCCTTGAGGTCAAATAAAAGATCTCTTAAGGCTTGCCTTGTCTTCACCATCTGGGTCATGACACTACCTGGAATGTTCACATGGAAGGTAAAATGAAAGTCTGTTCCTGCTTTCCAACAAATAGGTGCCCCAGATAGCTTCTGCTATATAAAAATATTTCCCAACATGGTATCCATCAGATACACTGCATTTCACTCTCATAATCTCCCAGCCACTACAGCTAAAGGAACTATCAAAGTTGAAGGGTAACATATTTGGGAGACACCAAGCTGGGAAAAGCTGCTGTACATACAGCATTTCTTAAGTACTTTGATTTTGGAGCTAATTGTTTGGTCCTTTAAGTACAGAAATGTTGGGGGTGGAATAGAAATATGTACCGTATTTTTCGGACTATAGGACATATTTCCCTGCCCCCCTTGAAAAGTGGGTGGAAACATCTCTGTTTCTTATAAAGTGAATATGGCCTGTTTTGGGCCTCCCAAACCCTCCCAAGCATTCTGCAGGAGACCTCCTCAGCAGTAGTGGATTTAAAAACCTTTTGCTACCGGTTCGCGTGTGTGGCACTTCTGCACATGTGCAGAAGCATCCCAGGTGGGTGGGTGGAGCCTCCCATCGCTGGTGCTACCAATTTGCAGAACTGGGCCAAACCGGAAGCAACCCACCACTGTTCCACAGGTCCTGTTTTTGTCCTCCCTGGCATTGGGGAGGCTAAAAATGGGACACATGTAGGATTTTGGAGGCCTCCAGAGAGTACTTCTGGACCCAGGTGTTGTGAGTGTTCCCTATCAGCCTTTAGAATTGACACATTCAGAAGACGAAGATGATGTAGAAGCTGTTAATTACCCTGATTTAAGAGATGTGGAAGAGGCTAGTGATGATGAAAATGAAATAGAACAGCCATCCGACGAAAGTATGCAGAGTAATATGTCTTCAGATAAAAGGGGTAGAGAAGGGAGTCCTTGGTAAAGTGCAAAGTTCAGAAGGTCACAGAAAAGAAAAGATGAACTTGGGGGGAAGAAGTTTTAATGTGCTATTCAGAATGTGTAAACTAATTAATTACATCACATCCGGAATTGACCAGAAGAGATGGATCTTTTTCTTCAAAGTGCTAGAAACAAAGATGGGGACTGATGCTGTTTCTCTGGAGAAGTGAGTTTTATATTGCATGATAAACTGTTTTTTAATAGCGTAAACCTGACCCAGAGATAAGAAGATGCACTGTAGTAGACAGCCTGTTATTTTAGAAAGAATTATAACTTTGTAGTTTAGTCTGTGAGATTGGAATGCATTTTACATGCCATAGCTGTAAATGACAAGGGGACACAATCTGAAGTTAGCTGGGGGAAAGATCAAAAGCAACATGAGAAAATATTATTTTACTGAAAGAGTAGTAGATCCTTGGAACAAACTTCCAGCAGACGTGATTGATAAATCCACAGTAACTGAATTTAAACATGCCTGGGATAAACATCCATCCATCCAAAGATAAAATACAGAAAATAGTATAAGGGCAGACTAGATGGATCATGAGGTCTTTTTCTGCCGTCAGTCTTCTATGTTTCTATGACGAAATCCAAAGTGGAAGGAACAATAAAAGAAATGTTGTTTTGAAACTTACAAGCCTGTAAAGCTCGTATTCTTGAAGCAGCCAGCCAGATCCTAGTCCAGGTCCAGAAAACTGGGGAGGGCACAAATGAGATGTATGGAGGCCAAAAACTTTTTTTTCTTGTTTCCCTTCTCTAAACCTAGGTGCGTGTTATAGTCGGAAAATACTGTAACTTAATGTTGAGACTCTGTATCAATAGAGGCCTGACAATCACATCTAAAAATGTTACTATTCATGTATATCTGAGGGGAAGGAGAAGGGGAGAATCCATGTAGGAACCACACTTCTGACTGTTTGCCCAGCTGATGATTGCTAGAAACAGCCCACAGTCACTTTTATTCTCACTCTTGTTTCATTTCCCTCTGAACTTCCATAGCAACCCATCTGCAGTGAGTGACTCTAATGTTTAATGGTCCTGCCATTAGCACTAATGCATTCCAAACACTCAGCATCTGCTGTTGCGCATTCATATGGAAACACAAAAATAACCACATTCAGTGCAATCTGTCATAAATTCCAGCTTGAGGTTATAAAATGACATACTAAGAGAGTGAAAGAGAGAAATGGCCAGAATTAATGATACACTTGGTTAAAAAAACAAAAGGAACAATAAAAAATACAGGCAAGTAAATGTTCAATAAATAGAAAAGGAAGATGTACAAGCAATTAAAAAAATACCAGGGAAAGAATGGCACTAACGCTTACTCAGAACCATCCATAGAAGAAATAAGACAATGTAGGTTTTCGAGAAATTATTTTCAAAATAAAGCAGGAGAAACAATCAATCAATCAACCAATCAACCAACCAATCAATGAATGAATAGCCCTCGTGTTAAATGTGAAAAAATGATATAATACCAACAACAGGGAAAATAATTGGGGAACTAAACAATTGGCAGTGGAACAGGTTATAATAAGAACACCATGCAAATTCATAAATATTCTGACATTGTTACTTCTTCTAAAATATCCTAACATCAGAACAAGGCTTGAATGTAGAATTAAACAATTATCTTTACCAAGTCCATAAATGATTTCCAGTACAAGAACCAGAATATATGATTTCATATTTTAGTAGATGGAAAGTATTGTATTAACCAACATGATAAAGAGGGCAGATATGAATAAAAGGGGTGGGAGGGAGGCTTTATTCTTGGGCGGGGAATTTTAAAGACTGAAACCAAACAAATAGCCAGCTGTTGTGATCTAACAGCTGCAATATCCCATGTCCAGTCTCCCAGGTAAAACTACTCTGCCTTTCCTTCTTAATTTTTTTCCCCAACAGAGATTATAAATATAGAATGGAGGGAATAACAGGACTATAATCTTTTATTGTGTGAAAGGGTTCTTCCAGATCATGTCTATAGTAAACTGAAGGGGTTTGGAGGTATGCATATGTATTACATTTCCATACTAATGATAACATGATTAGTACATGCTGGTAAGTCTTAATCAAAACAGAATGAGGGAGAATTAGGGAGACTGGAAAACTACTTCCCCCCCTTGCTTTTAATCAAATATTCCTGATTAATTGATTATTGATCCCCATGTCTCATTTTAAAGATGCTTCTCTATCATGATATTGTAGTTGTATAATGCTTGTCCCCCAAAGAAAATAGCTAGCAAGCCATAACACAAAGCCTCAAATCTCTAATAGGATAATTCAGGAAAAAAATCAACAGGATATTATTAGGTAAGCTGTTCCATAAAATAATAAGAGGGATGGAGGGAGGGAGGGAAAGAGAGGGGGGGGGGGGAGGGAGAGAGAGAGAGGAAGACAGTGAAGTCACAAGGTTAGCAAGATTATCAGGAGATATATTTTTTGAATAACCAATATTTAAATTAGACCGAACCAGGAACAGATATGTTGTTTTGCTATCCCTAAGTATTTGCTCCCTGAAAAAAATAAATTAATATACTGTACAGGTTAGTCCTCAGTGTACAAACAGTACTGTTCAAAGTTATGACGGCACTGAACAAAGTTAGTTATGACCAGTTTTCACACTTAACAACGATTGCAGCCATGTGATCAAAATTCACATGCTTGGCAACTGACTCATATTTATGGGGGTTGTAGCATCCTGGAATCATGTGATCCCCCTTTGCAATCTTCTGACAAGCAAAATCAATGGGGAACTTAATAATCTTGTCACTGATTTAAGAATTACAGTGATTCACTTCACAACCGTGGGCAAAAAGATCATAGCATGTGGCAAAATTCACTTAACAAATGTCTTGCTTAGCAATATAAATTTTGGGTTGAAAGTCCAGATTACCTGTATTTGTAAGTGGCCGTAAATCTAGATTACCTGTATTACCTGTATCCTTTCATTAGTTGAAGGAACAGAATGAAAGTTGTTTATATTATTGGAGAAGAATTTCTTTCCCTTAATTCGCAAGGAATGGATTATGACCAGAATGCATTTGTTTGGATCACTTCTAAACAGGACTTCACTTTTAGGAATTTCAGTGCAGTTTCTCACTTCTCTTTAAGGCATTCCCCACTCCCTTCTTGCATTGGTGATATTGCCTAGTTTGGGTAATGAAAGGTCTGCAGGAAAACAACCTTGTTCAGGGAGAACCAGAGACCACCTGCAGTTCAACCCTGAGCTACAAATATTTTCCTTCATCAAAACCAAACAGGTCCAGCAGTTTGTGTTGTCTGTATGTGTGTGTGTCTATATCTATATGGTAATAATTCCAGATAAAATTAGAGTGAAAGTGAAAGAATTGGCAATTTCAGCATTGCATGTTTTAACTCCAATGTAAGGAGCCGGGGTGGTGCAGTGGTTAGAGTGCAGACCTGCAGGTTACTTCTGCTAACTGCTAGCTGTAGTTCAGCAGTTCAAGTCTCACCACCAGCTCAAGGTTGATTCAGCCTTCCATCCTTCCCAGGTGGATAAAATGAGACCAAGATTGTTGGGAGCAATAGGCTGATTCTGCAAACTGCTTAGAGAGGGCTGTAAAAGCACTGTGAAAAGGTATATAACTCTAAATGCTATTGCTACATTTTTGAAATCTATCTTGCTCCCAACATTTGGCAATGAAGTGCACCACCAATGGTTTTCAATGGCAAATGAGCTGGTAGGTTCGTGGGCCACACCAAAATTTCCCAGAAGGAGAAATGCAGGGGCGAGCTACTGCCTGGATGGGGGGCAGAACGCAGTGGGATAGCAAAAATGGAGCTCCACCCCAGAGCACCCAATTTGCACTGAAATATGTTGAAAGAAAATGCAGGGTGTCCTGCATAAGCCATGCCCACAGTGTGGTAGTAAAAATTTTGGTAGCCCTTCACTGGAGAAATGTATATATATTTATATACATGGTGGAAGGTCTTAAGCATAAAACGTATCAGGAAAGACTTAATGAACTCAATCTGTATAGTCTGGAGGACAGAAGGAAAAGGGGGGACATGATCGAAACATTTAAATATGTTAAAGGGTTAAATAAGGTTCAGGAGGGAAGTGTTTTTAGTAGGAAAGTGAACACAAGAACAAGGGGACACAATCTGAAGTTAGTTGGGGGAAAGATCAAAAGCAACGTGAGAAAATATTATTTCACTGAAAGAGTAGTAGATGCTTGGAACAAACTTCCAGCAGACGTGGTTGGTAAATCCACAGTAACTGAATTTAAACATGCCTGGGATAAACATGTATCCATTGTAAGATAAAATATAGGAAATAGTATAAGGGCAGACTAGATGGACCAGGAGGTCTTTTTCTGCCGTCAGTCTTCTATGTTTCTAAGCAAATATATAGACGTGTATATCTATACAGAGTCCCATCTCTCCTTGGATGAGCACAATAAAGGAACCAGCAGCTCTTGCTTTGCTGAGCTGCCAGTCACTGTGGAAGAGAGCTGGCTTCTGCATGCTGCGAAGAGCATCCTAGATAAGCAAGAGAACAGCTCTGGGCTATCCTGATAAAGCAGCCCTGCATTCTGCGGAGAAGTATCAGAGCATATCGGATTTGGGTGGCTTGTTCCTAATTACCTGCATCGTGATTAACTGGTACGATTGGTACCATTAAAACATTTTCCTGAGAATTTCTGAACAGTTTGCGGCATAAAATAAGCCAGCAGCCCACAGGCATGACAAATCATTTTAAAGAAGATAATTAACCTCTTTAATGCCCCTCATAGGCACTGAATCAGATGCAGTGGATGCTGGCAATGACCATATACCCCCTTTCATTGGCATAATGCTTAGTGGTCTGTGCAGAATGAGAGAGTGGCTATGACTGGAGTAGAGGAGAGTTCCTAGCATTTTACAGACCCCTCTTTCTTGCAGGCTGATCCATAGAAAAAGTGCATTGGATAAAAATAAGGTGTAAAGTTGATCTCCCTTTGGTATAATTCATCATGATTTCTGCTCTTCCCAAGAATTTCGATTACTTCAGATCGTGCAGAATGCAGCCGCGAGAGCCATCGTGGGGCTTCCTAGATTTGCCCACGTTTCTGCAACACTCCGCGGCCTACACTGGCTACCGATCGGTTTCCGGTCACAATTCAAAGTGTTGGTAATGACCTTTAAAGCCCTACATGGCATTGGGCCAGAATATATCCGGAACCGCCTTCTACCGCACGAATCCCAGCGGCCGATAAGGTCCCACAGAGTTAGCCTTCTCCGGGTCCCATCGACCAAACAATGTCGTTTGGCGGGCCCCAGGGGAAGAGCCTTCTCTGTGGCGGCCCCGGCCCTCTGGAATCAACTCCCTCCAGAGATTAGAACGGCCCCCACCCTCCTTGTCTTTTGCAAATTACTCAAGACCCACCTTTGTCGCCAGGCATGGGGGAGTTAGGATATTCCTTCCCCTAGTCCATTACATGTTATGTATGGTATGTTTGTATGTATGTTTGGTTTTTAGTTGTTTTATTAAATTGGATTGTTACATGTTGTTTTTATCATTGTTGTTAGCCGCCCCGAGTCTGCGGAGAGGGGCGGCATACAAATTCAATAAATAATAATAATAATAATTTTCCAGACTTGACAGTTAATCCACAAAACCAAAAGCCATGCAAATTCTTTCAGAAGGAAGTTCAGGTGCAAATTGACATTGAAGAATACAGTGGTACCTCTACTTACGAACTTAATTCGTTCCGTGACCAGGTTCTTAAGTAGAAAAGTTTGTAAGAAGAAGCAATTTTCCCCATAGGAATCAATGTAAAAGGAAATAACATGTGCGATTGGGGAAACCACAGGGAGGATGGAGGCCCTGTTTCTCCCAGGAGATTCCTAGAGAGGCCCCACGGAGGCTTCTCTCTGCCTTTTCCTGTTACAGTTTTGAAGGCTCAGGTTTGTAAGTGTAAAATGGTTGAGAAGAGGAAAAAAATCTTGAACACCCGGTTCTTATCTAGAAAAGTTCGTAAGTAGAGGCATTTATAGGTAGAGGTACCACTGTATCAGGAACTGACTGGACTGATATCTAAAGTTTTTGAGCAAAAAGGTACAGTAGCAGGGATTTTCTTCCCACCATTCAAACAGCCCATGCAAGAAAGAATCCTCCAGGGCCATCTTATTCTTCTTTTATTCTTTTCAACCCAATAATTCTGAAACCTGAATAGAATGGGACCAAATATAAGGAAGGGAGAAAATTTTTCATTCTCTACATACAGGACAGACACAAACTGCTAGTAACTATCTCCATTGATAGCAGAAGAGTCAACTGAGTTGCAAAGGGCAGCTTTGGACCTTGGCAAGACACTCTGAAGGCTCTCTCTTCTAATAATACACTGGGAAATAGGGGGCGAGTAGTGTGTAGGGAGGAATCTCCTATATCAGGAGTAAGACACTCCAACACAGAAGGAAACCAGTTGGATAAATAAAGTCATATCGTTTCAAAGTCAGAAGATATATTGACAATAAAAGTCTGCTTTGGGGGTCACATTCTTCCATTAGAATGGTGAGTTCACAATTCTTCAAATGCAAGTCAAATGCCCCCCACACTCACACAAACATAAAAACAAGTATTGCCCACAAGATCATATGCTGCAACGTCCTACCGGTCAATGACTACTTCAGCTTCAACCGCAACAACACAAGAGCACGCAACAGATTCAAACTTAATACGAACCGCTCCAAACTTGACTGTAAAAAATATGATTTCAACAATCGAGTTATCGAAGCGTGGAACTCATTGCCGGACTCAATAGTGTCAACCCCTAACCCCCAACATTTCTCCCTTAGACTCTCCACGATTGACCTCTCCAGGTTCCTAAGAGGCCAGTAAGGGGCGTACATAAGTGCACTGGTGTGCCTTTCGTCCCCTGTCCAACTGTCTTTCCTTTCTCTCACTTATCATATATATTTTCTTTCTTTCATATATCCTCTCCTCTAAGTTCACTTTACCCTTATATATATTACTACATGTCTATTTTTCTTCCTATGTATTTGTGTATTGGACAAATGAATAAATAAATAAACACACCCAATTTTTTTCCAGACATATGACATATGTTCCCCTTAGAACACTGTTTACTGTTCACAAATCTGGCAGTGCTTATGAGGTTCATGTACCAATGTGTAGTACAATAAACTCATCTGCCAGTTTCTCACATTCAGCAAAGAAGATGACATTTGTGCCTGGATTTGGGTTTGGGGAGTGCACAGTCTCAGAAAACTCATTGGATTCAAACATGGCCATGTTCCTTGCCCACCATCACTCTCTGTAGCTTGTCTTTGTGAGGCTTCACTGTTAGCGGACCAATGGAAAAGATTACCAGAGAGTGGTAAGTAATCAAAACCAGACATACTAAAGTAAAGAATCTGATGGAAATGCTAACATCAGTGGAGCACAGGGGAAGAAAAGGAGAGAATAACAAGTGAAAAAGCAAGAAATGTTGCTCTCTTTTTTCATGCCAGCATTATAGTTATTGGTTTTGAACTCAGACCATAACATTCTTCTTCATTGGGAAACTGCTTTAAGAATGTAGAAATAAAAGCAAACCTTTTCCTCCAGGGAATATAACAGTTGTTATCACCCCAGGGGAGGATCCTGAGGTCCAGGAGTGGGTTCTAACTTACTTCGCTACAGGTTCGCTTCCTCATGCACCAGTGTCTAACAATTCAGAAATTCTCTTTTAAAAAAAGCCAAAAACAAGATGGTGACACATATCTAATGTTGGAAACTTGGCTTCTGCACATGTGCAGAAGGAAAAAAAAACCCTCAGAATTTTTAAAAAATCCCCCTCACCAAAAAAAACCTCCCCTCAAAAGATGGGGGAACACAAGGATCGGCATCGACTGAACCAATTCCGTGATGTCATCATGACATCCCCAGCAGTTTGCTACCAGTTCTATAGAACCAGTGCGAACCAGGAGGAACCTACCTATGGTCCAGCTAAGCAACAGCAGTGATGGCGGATGCATTTTCAAAAGCATGTCCTAGTACAGTGGCAAACCTTTTAACCATGTGCTTACACGCAATGTGCATGTGTGAGTGCCCACACCCATAATCCAATGGCTGAGGAGGGCTAAAATGGCCTCCCCTGCCTCCCCAGAGGCCCTCTGGAGGCCAGAAATGGTTTGTTTCCCAATTTCTGTTGGGCCCGCTAGGCCTGTTTTTCACCTTACCCAGGCTCCAGAGGCTTTCCTGGAGCCTGGGGAGGGCAGAAACATCCTCCCCCATCCCCCCAGAGACCTTCCAGAGACCAAAAATTCCCTTCCAGAACCTCCATGTAAACCAAAAAACAGCTGGCAAGCACAAAGATGTGCGTTGGAGCTGAGCTAGGACAACAGCTCATGTGCCAGTAGATATGGCTCTGCGTGCCACCTGTAGAACATGTGCCATAGGTTTGCCATCACTGTCCTAATATCATCAATTTAGCTGCATCCAATATGTATTAACATTGAAGGAAAATGAAGTTAACTCCAGCTTGTGGAAAACACTTTTTCCCCTGCTTTGTAGTGAAGCTTATACACACGTCAGGGAAGAACCAATTAGAGGCATGGTGTCTGAAATATATATTTCTTTCTATACTACTCTAAATAAAATGCTATGCTTTGGCAGTTTCCTCAAACCAGGAGCAAGACTCTTACAGGTTTCCCCTCATAAAAATGTATTGAGCTGAAAAGGATAGGTAATGGAAATTTTGAGCAACTGAATTATTACTCACGCAGCCTTACTCCGCTTATTTTAAGTGACTTTTCTGTGAAATGGAGAGGAGGTGGACCTCTTTGCAGATAATTGGAAAACTTGTAGCTGCCTGTTTACCAAACCATCTCTTGAACCTTTATTAGTCTGTGAATTAACCATTGCATGAAGTCTCAACTCTTCATGTTTATTATTTAATGGATTTTCTACAGTTTTGCAGCATAGTTTACTAGGCAGTAACCCAGTGGTAATATAGCTTATAGCTCATGGATTGCCTGGATGTCTCCTGTCTAAATGCAAACCAGCCCCAGACATGATAATCTAATGCTGCCACTTTCTGAGACTTACTCAGGACATAATCGATGCCTTAGCCTTTGTTCATGTAACCTTTTTGCTTTATATTTATATAGTGGTACCTCTACTTACGAACTTAATTCGTTCCGTGACCATGTTCTTAAGTAAGAAGAAGCAATTTTTTCACATAGTAATCAATGTAAAAGCAAATAATGTGTGCGATTGGGGAAACCACAGGGAGGGTGGAGGCCCTGTTTCCTCCCAGGAGATTCCTAGAGAGGCCCCAGGAGATTCCTAGAGAGGCTTCTCCCTGCCTTTTCCATCCCTGTTTCTTCCCAGGAGATTCCTAGAGAGGCCCCATGGAGGCTTCTCCCTGCCTTTTCTGGTTACAGTTTCAGGGGCTCGGGTTTGTAAGTGGAAAATGGTTTTTGAGAAGAGGCAAAAAAAATCTTGAACACCCGGTTCTTATCTAGAAAAGTTTGTAAGTAGAGATGTATAGAGAGGTACCACTGTATTCCCAAAACTTGTGAGGTGTTCACAGTACTGGATTCTAAAACCCGTCACTACCAGTTCGTGCATGTACTTGCATGTGCATGAGACACTTCTGCACAGCAGAGTCCTGGGTGGGTGGGCAGAGCGTCCCAGGTGGGTGGGTGGAGCCTTCCCCCCGCTATTGATTTGCTGGACCGGGAGCAACCCACCACTGGGTGTTCAGCTACTGCAGCAAATGAAGCTGCATTTATTTCTTTCACTGTATATATAATGTCTCCCCACAGACCATTACAATTAACTTTAGCTGTTTATATTGTCTCACGCATCAGCTCCTTTCTATAACATTGCTGTCACTCATACAGTACGCTACATACACAAATACTTTCACCCTGAGGATTTTGAGTGAGTATAACTAAATCTTTCTAAGCCCCACATGAATATCCTGCAACTGAGAGAGACTATTTTCTTTTCTTTTATCCAATGTATAAAGTAACTTTCTATCCAAAAATTTTACCCATGATACCCATAAGAAAAGGAAATTCACAGATAAATAATAATAAAAATCTATTAAAATAATACAAAAAATATGCACCACCGTTAAAGTAGCACTAACAGCTAAACTGAAGAGATGCCTCTTTATTGTCTTTCTAATAAAGTCAAAGGGGAAGGAGAAATCACAATCCCAGAAGAAAACTAATACAGCAGGAATTATTTTTTTCTAATTTGGCAAACAAGAGTCACAAGAAGAATATAGAACTTATTGTCTGAGGTTGTTCAAGGATGGCATCACAATCCATCAATAGCTGCCTTCTCCAACCTTGTGCACTAGAGATGTGTCAGTCACTCAACCTAGAGAACTTCCAGCCATTGTTGCCAAAAGGTCCTAGGAGCTTTAGTCCCAACAGTGGGAAGGGTTATTTTATGTTTTTTTAAAAAAAAGATCTCTCAGTTATAAGTACTGGACAGCCCAGGATTTAAATTTATTCCAGAGTTTAAGGGGTAAGCTGTGCCAGCCAGTTGGGCCCTATTTCTTTTATGAAATATGGAGACAATTGAACCCACAAGCAAAAACAAACAGCTTGTTTTGTGTTGTCATATAAACATATATCCATTGTAAGATAAAATACAGGAAATAGTATAAGGGCAGACTAGATGGACCATGAGGTCTTTTTCTGCCGTCAGTCTTCTATGTTTCTATGTTTCTATCCTTGGAGTCACTCGGGTTCCTTCTTACTCAAGTATACAGTGGCCACACCACTTGTGTAATTGCCTGAAACAAAAGTATATTTTAAAAAAACAGGGACAGCAAGCCACTTCAGATATTAGAACTCGCTTCTCTGGCAAATATATTCTGCTTTCAAATTCTTAACCACAATATCTTTGGGGCAAAAGGAGGGAGACATTATATGAGAGAAACCATTAGGAACCCATATAGAGTAATAAAAAGTAGACACAGACTTCACAGAGAAAGCTTACCCGTTTCCAATTACTCTTTTCTGTTTGCTTTAATTGTAATTTTTCCCCCTGCAATTGTCAAGTCTGCATTGACTTCTGAAATGGCTGAGATAATTAAAGGGTGCCTCCACGTCCTGCTGTCTTTCATCCCCAATGCCTTAGAAAGTACCCAGAAATTACATTGCTATTGCCTTCATGTTTGCAGACCCCCCCATGTCTTTATTTATACACCTAGCTATGTTTAGATGTTTCTCCAATTGTTACTGACTCTGAGTGCCTTATATAGCCCTCTGCCATAAACATGGTCAAAACAATAATAATAATAAACAATTACAAAACAGCAGTCTAATTACTAACACCCTTTTCATGCCCCAAAGAATAGTGACAAGACAATTAAAACAGAACTCCCATAAGAGTATGGATCCATCTTAAAAACAAAAACAACACACCACGCCCTGTGGTTATAGTCCTGTTCTCCGGGAAAATCAGGAATATATCTATAGTTGACAGAATGCTTTAGATACTCAATTTCTTTCTTTCTAGAGCTCTCCATAACTGCAGGCTGCAATTCCATCACCTTCCCTCAGAAATGCAACTTTAGAAATTGACTGATAGGGTCCCAAAATTGTCATGTTGAACAATAGGTTTTTGAGGATGGGTCTACCACCCTTTCCTTCAAGATAGTTGACACCAATCTCTGTCAAGGATGCATTCACTACTACTGTGACCCAGCTTCCTGTCACCTCCCAGAATGCTTTGAGCAACCAGAAAGGATAAGGATCCAGACTACAGGTGTTAGAATTGTGAACCCTGATCAAGTTCCCACATAACTTGCCAAGGTGGTAGCCAACACAACAGAGAGCTGCTTTGAGGAATTTATTAATTTACTAATAAGTAGGATAAAACGGGGCAGATCTGTTCAGAGTTGGATATTACTTTGAACAAATCTGCCCAGTTGTTATCAGCCGAGGGGAGGATCCCGAGGTCCAGCTCAGGAGTGGGTTCTAACTTACTTCGCTACCAGTTTGCTTCCTCACGCGCCACGTGGCCACGCCAATGGGCAGTGTCTAAAAATTCAACAAAAATCTTTTTTTTAAAAAGCCAAAAACAAGATGGCGACATATGTGCAATGTTGGAAACCTGGCTTCTGCACATGTGCAGAAGGGGAAAAAACCCCTCAGAATTTTTTAAAATTCCTCCTCCCCTTCCCCCCAAAAGATTGGGGCATTCAAGGACCGGCATCGACTGAACTAATTCTGCGATGTCATCATGACATCACCAGCAGTTTGCTACCAGTTCTATAGAACCAGTATGAACTGGGAGGAACCCACCTCTGGTCCAGCTAAGCAAAATCAGTGATGGTGGATGCATTTTCAAAAGCAAACACAATAGCTCTATGTTAACAGAACATGTCCTAGTACAGTGATGGTGAACCTTTTTTCCCTCAGGTGCCGAAACCATGTGCCAGAAATGTAACTTTAGAAATTGACTAATAGTTTCCCAAAATTTTCATGTTGAACAATTGGTTTTTGAGGATGGGTCTACCACCCTTTTCTTCAACATATTTGACATCAATCTCTGTCAAGGATGCATTCACTACTACTCTGACCCAGCTTCCTGTCACCTCCCAGAAGGCTTTGAGCAACCAGAAAGGGTAAGAATCCAGACTACAGGTCTGAATTGTGAACCCTGTTCAATTTCCCACATGACTTGCCAACACAACACAACAGAGTGCTGCTTTGAGGAATTTACTAATAAGTAGGATAAAACTGGGCAGATCTGTTCAGAGTTGGATACTACTTTGAACAAATCTGCCCAGTTTTATCCTACTTATTAGCACATTCCTCTGCTCTGTTCTATCTCATCGTAATAGGGTTTAGTAAAGAAAGACACGAAAAACAGTTGTAGAATTTTTGCTCTCCCCTCTATCAATCTCCTCCTCTACTTAAGAAAATCCAAGGTTCTTCACTTTGTTACAAGGAATCTGTAAGCATGCTTAGCAATGCCTTTCCTCATCTTGTGATTTCCTCTTGTCACTCCCAATCTAAGCCCTGCAACATTATTTCACCTAACAATCTCCAGTGATATTTAGTGACTGTTGTTCTTTGCATTTTCAAACAGATGGTTTTTATTTTTTTCAGTGCTGACCCAAGTTCCTTTTCTTTTTGCTGAATTTTTGTGTTTTCTTGTTTATGACTTTTCTTGTAAATCACTTTGACATTTAAAGAACTGAATTGGATTAAAAATAATATATCTGTAAGCGACAAAACTCACTCTTGCTTGGTGTGATTGCTGCTGATTTCGATGAAATGCCTGCTTATTGATCTGCATGGTTTAAAAATACCAGCAACTCTTTGCCATAGGCAGGTATGATGGGAATCATGCCCTACAATGACAGAAATCTGATCCCTGGGCTAGAAGAAATGTTCTTTTGCTGCTCTTCACCGACTCAGTGCTGTCTTCTGCTAATCGGGACAGACAGCTGCTATGACACACTAACACTTCGCAAGTGAACTACAGGATATGTTAATAGAGAGCAAAGTAGCAGCAGCAGCGACTGCAGTAAGAGGATTTTAAAATCACTGAGGCTTTTTCTTTGGAGGTGTTCACGGAGAAAGGAGAATTGAAAATTAAAACAACTGGACTTGGGGAAGATAAACAGAGGCTAGAAAATCTCTCTTGCCAGGGCCCCCCTTCTCTTCTGTCCCATTTTCTTTCTGCTTTTATTTGTTAGAGCAGTGATTTTCAACCTTTTTTGAGCCATGGCACATTTTTTACATTTACAAAACCCTGGGGCACATTGAGGGGGGGGGGCCCTAAAAAAAGTTTGGACAAATTTTTTTTCTCTTTCTTCCTCCCTTTCGCTCTATTTCTCTCTCCCTCTTTCTCTCCCTTCTTTTTTTTCTCTCTCTCCATCCCTCTTTCTTTCTCTCTTCATTCCTTCCTCTCTTTTTTGCTCTCTTTCTCCCTCCCTCCATCCCTCCCTCTATGTCTTTCTCTCTCCCACCTTCCCTCCTTCTCTTTCTCTCTCTCTCTTTCTTTCTTTCTCTCTCTTGTTCTCTTTCTCTCTCTCTTGCTTTCTTTCTCTCTCTCTCTTTCTTTCTCTCTCTTTCTTTCTCTCTCTCTCTCTTTCTTTCTCTCTTGTTTTCTTTTTCTCTTTCTTGCTTTCTCTCTCTCTCTCTTTCTCTCTCTTTCTTTCTCTCTCTCTTTCTTTCTCTCTCTCGCTTTCTTTCTTTCTCTCTCTCTTGTTTTCTTTCTCTCTCTGAGCTTCGCGGCACACCTGACCATGGCTCATGACACACTAGTGTGCCGCGGCACACTGGTTGAAAAACACTGTGTTAGAGAATTGGAATGAAGAGCACGCATTGCAGTTTGTCCTGTGATTATTTTGCTGGTGATAGATTTAGGCACAATTACCATACAGATGCCAGAAAAGGCTCAATTGTCCCTACAGAGACTCAGCTGGACTACTGCAATAAAAGGAGGAAAGGGACCCAAAGCATCTTTAGGCTGAGAAGGGGAAAAGGCCGTGAGCCAGAAAGAGGGGGATCCCCCTTCCCTGTCACTGTTTAGCTCTTCAACACGGTGAGTTAGGATGGAGAAATTGCTCTTCTCTCAACTAATTTCCAGAATTAAACCAAAACTCTTGGTAATTGTTAGGGTGGGAAGGAAAGGATTGGGGTGGTGGTGGTTATGTTTTCACCCTTGATTCCAGTCTACAAAGAAAAATCGACTCTTTTCATTCCTTCTGCTTTGCCACATAAGGATCAAAGTTATCTTCCTGGCACCACAGCAGTACCCATAATGACCTAAACTCCAAATAATTTGGAGGAAGAATAGGAAAGGAAAAGTTGAAAATGTTTTCAGAAGAGAAAGAAAAAAAAACGCAAGAAGAATGAGCTAATTGTGCATATCAGAGATGAAGGGGACCAGGAAAGGAATCATTAAGCTCTTCTTTATTCTGGGGTTGCTGAATGTCTGAGATAACAGAGATGAAAGATGATTTGCTTATATTTACATGGTGGCAAAGTGGCCCATGGGTCACAAATAATAGACAAAGATGCATTTCTGGCTGGAGTGGAAAAGGAAGTCACAGAAAGGGCCCTTTGCACTGTTGATGGAGGGCACTGCCACCATCCTAGGAGAAAGGTTACAGACCTGCCAGTGGCAGATAACAACATACAACATGGAACCATCTCTGTGGGGGACCTGTTTTCAAAAAACTTAACTGTTCCCTTCTTTGCAGCCCAAGTCATTTCTATTAGACTCTGCTGGATACCAGCAAAGAAAGGAAATGGAGTGAGACCTAAAGACATTAATCTGCCAGGTGCATAAACTAGCTTCCAAGCCATCAAACACGTTATTATGGGTTGGAGATTTAAATATTTGTGGAGAAAACCTAGAATCATCTACTCTAACTTGCTAAATGCCAAGAAATTCATGAAGTGTCTCTTACTAGTCATACATTTTAAATGTATACATTTAAAACCCATATGTTGACAATAAGATTTTTATTAATATTGCTTCTTCATTGCTTATTTGAACCCTATGACAATCATTAAGTGTTGTACCACATGATTCTTGACAAATGTATATTTTATTTTATGTACGCTGAAAGCATATGCACCAAGACAAATTCCTTGTGTGTCCAATCACACTTGGCCAATAAAGAATTCTATTCTATTCTATTCTAATTGACAATAACCTACAATTTAACAGTTATACATTTATACTCCAATTTTGATTATCTTGACTAAACACTCTGCTCACTGTTCTATTTAAGGTAAAGGTTATTTACTCAGCTCTTTCTATTGTTCTAGCTAGGAGTAAAGGTTAAATACAATCACATGCTCACCTATACGCTTGACATGATCTGTCTGTATATTAATCAATTATTGCATTGTTTCTAATTACCTATCTCTGGGGTAAACCAATAATTGTAATTGTGTGCAGAAGAAGATTAATATAAGAATAAACACAGTTGACCAAGAGGTGAGACTTGCTAGCTCAGGGAGCTTTGCCCAAGAATCATGTCTACATGTTTATGATTACTACATTAAATCCTGAATCATTTATTGATCAGGCTGCTGAAACTCTTAATCTCTGTCACTATTTACAATTCTAAATCATATTTCTATCATAAACCTGTTAAGAGTCAAACCCCATACCTTAAATCTAGCTTTCCTTATTTAAACAACATGCTTCTTAATTGCTTCTTTGGGAAATGGTAGGTTAAATCTGCTAAATGTATGTGCAAGTCAAGCAGAACCAGGATGACAATGTGTCATTTTAAAAGGAGCTCTTTTTCTAAAAATATACGTAAAAATTCTTGTGCCATTTTTGACTGCCTCTGTGTAGCTTTGGATGAAACAATGCAAGCAAATGTTGCCCATTAAGTGACTTGGAAAAGGTGATTTTCAATCCCTAATTGACCATAATTCTGTATACTTGAACTCAGTGCAACCATTAAGTTTTAAAGTGAAAATTGGGCAGTAAATAATTGTGTTCTGCTGTAAGATTAGTTTCAGATTAGCTTAGTTTCCAGGATAATTATACCATTGACATTATAAAGGTCTTAGCAAAAGATTTCCCTATATGCTCTATTGTTTATCTGTCCTTCTTTCGAAAGTAGAACATTCCTTCACAAGATGATCCCTTATTTCTGCCAACTGATGGCCAACACATGTTTCTCACTTTTGATCTGTAATGGCAGCCTCTTCTACCTTTTACTTCATGGGAGTATGACAGCCTACTATAAAAATTGATTAAATTATTAAAATGACCAGAAACTGGAAATCTGCTGAACAAAGCTGTACATTCTATATCACATTTTCCCAAAAAGGCACCCTTGAAATAACTTGGGATTGCAACTCCTAGTATCAATCAGGAGGCTGTCTAGAAATCTGCAACTTAAATCGATTTGAAAGACATCCAATTGAGAAACATTCTTCTATATACAGTAAATCTATATAGGTGTCGCTTGTATCCTAAGATTTTTACTAATATTGATTGTTTCTTCATTGCTTATTTGACCCCTATGACAATCATTAAGTGTTGTACCACATGATTCTTGACAAATATATATTTTATGTACACTGAGAGCATAAGCACCAAGACAAATTCCTTGTGTGTCCAATCACACTTGGCAAATAAAGAATTCTATATATTCTATTCTATATATAATTCTATATAGAACATCTGAAGACACTCTGCTTATCTTGTTATGATCCTGATTCTAACTGAGCAGTTCCTCCACCTGGATCAATGCCATCCTTCAATTACTAACTTAGACTATTGATTCTGAGGACCCAAACCTGTACAGCCTGACCCAACTCACTGGGTTGTTGTTGTGGGGAAAATAGGAGTAAGAAGGTGTGTTAGATATGTTTGTTGCCTGGAACTACTTATAAAAACAATAAAGATGAGAAATACAGAAAGAGAAAGGAAGTAAGAGATAGAAAAAGAGAAGGAAAGAAGGCACAAAAAGAAAGGAAAGAAAAAAATTAAGAAAATTCTCTAGATTACTATTTCTACAAATCAGATAGGTATAGGCCCATGATGGCAAACCTATGGCATGTTTGCCAGGAAGTGGCAGAAAGAGCCATTTCTCTTGGCACTCAAGCCATTGCCAACCAGTTGATTTTTGGCTCATTTCCGGACTTCTGGGAGGCCCAGTTTTTTGCACTCCCCAGGTTCCAGAGGCTTTCCTTGAGCCTCCACGAGGGAAGAAATGGCCTCCCCCTGGCCTTCAGAGGCCCTCCACAGGCCAGAAACAGGCTCATTTCTGGACTTCTGTCACTTCTGGTAGGCCCGTTTTTTGCACTCCCCAGGTTCCAGAAGGTTTCCTTGAGCCTCCACAAGGGAAGAAATGGCCTCCCCCTGGCCTTCAGAGGCTCTCCACAGGCCAGAAACAGGCTCATTTCTGGACTTCTGGCATTTCTGGTAGGCCTGTTTTTCACTGTTGTCAGGCTCTGTAGGCTTTCCTCAAGCTTCCAGGAAGGTGAAAATGGCCTCTCTTGGGCTTTGGAGGCGCTCTGAAAGAGGGGGGGGGGGGGAACACGGGGTTGTGTGCATGGCAGGACAGGATGCACGCAAGAGGTGTATGCACATTGCATTATGGGTGTCGGCACACTTTCTCGTGTTCTGTTGTACACACACAACTTTGGGCATATGAAGAGAAAAGGGTTAGCCATTACTGGTATAGGCCAATAGATAATACCAAGAGTAAAAATTGATGGAATAAATATAAAACTTAATTGCTCCTCTATATTGTTACTCAGGTTCAAAAATTTTCAGCTGAACTGCCTGGTACCCAGTTGGAAAGTTTTCTCAGATGTAGTGCTGTTATTCAGCTGAATAACCACAGAGACAGTCACATCAAGGGACACATCAAGATGGAATACAGGGAACCCTGTGGTGTGGGGTTCATGGAGCAACAATATTTGCTGTTCATTTCATGTCTGCTTATTTGAGTGGATAGGCAGAAAAATATAGTGGCTGCCCTCTGCCTCCTGCACTCTAGTGTACAAGTGCACTAGAGTGCCTTCCGTCCCCTGTCCTATTGCTCTCCTATATCTCCTATATACCTTTCCTCTATTCCTATATCTCTTCTTTTATTCTTTCATTGATATATTCTATTCCTATATCTTCTTTTCTATTATTTCTTAGATATATTTTACTATGAGTATCTCCTCTATAACCTTCATCATGTATTTTACTATGTGTATATTGATATATACCCACTAAAACCCTCATTGTGTATTGGACTTTTATATCCTTTCTTTATATATAATAACTCATGTCTATCCTCTTCAATATGTATTGTGCATTGGACAAAATAAATAAATAAATAAAAAATAAAATAAATTCACTGTGTTATTAATATCTGGATGGGAGTGGAGCTTTTCCTGTGGGAATCAGGGCTCTGAACTAGAAATTTAGAGTTGTCAGCAAGGCAGCTTTGGAGATGTCACTCGTCTTCAAGGAGAAAACAGTTATCTCTAGGCATTTATTATGTAATATTGAGATAACTAAAACTCTACTTGATTCTGGCTTTGGGTTATGGAATTGAAAGCTAGACATATGAAAGTCAAAGTGGAAGGGATTGTCCTCTATTCTCTCATCACAGGCAAGAGAAGCTCAAAACCATCATTGTTCCTGCACATTGCTATTGCTATTCACAACTTAGATAGAGACAGTATGCAGGCTTTCAGCTGTCTGGATTTGTTGGAAGACCAGGGCATACAAGGATATAAATAGATCTGGGTATCAAAGACCCCTTCTCATAAGCTGAGCTCCAATATAGTTTGGAGCATATGACAGTCCAGTGAAAACACAATTTTGCTGTGTTTAATAATGGAGTGAGAAAGCTATTTCTTCCCAAAAGCCAAACTAGCTCTAGGAAAATGCTCCAAAAGAAATGTCACAAATAAGTTGCCTTGTCGGCCAAAGTACTGAAGATCATAAAATTGCAGCCACACAGGCCCTTAGAATCTCCAAGGACCCTTCCATTTAATTTCTCCACTTAGATCAGGGGTGTCAACTCAAGTTCCACAGGCTGGATCTGGCCCACGGGGTGCTTAAATCCAGCCTCTGGGGCTGGGCTGGAAATTTAATTTAATTTAATTTAATTGACTTTAAGCTGCCCAACTCCTTGTGAACTCTGGTTGGTGTACAAAATAAATAATACAGTATAAAACAAAGTGTTCGGAAACTTCAGATCGTGCAGAACGCAGCCGCGAGAGCCATTGTGGGGCTTCCAAGATTCGCCCACGTTTCTTCAACACTCCGTGGCTTGCATTGGCTGCCAATCAGTTTCCGGTCACAATTCAAAGTGTTGGTCATGACCTTTAAAGTCCTACATGGCATTGGACCAGAGTACCTCCGGAACCGCCTGCTACCGCACGAATCCCAGCGACCGATAAGGTCCCACAGAGTTGGCCTTCTCCGGGTCCCGTCGACTAAACAATGTCGTTTGGCAGGCCCCAGGGGAAGAGCCTTCTCTATGGCGGCCCCGGCCCTCTGGAACCAACTCCCCCTGGAGATTAGAACTGCCCCCACCCTCCCTGTCTTTCGTAAACTACTCAAGACTGACTTATACCGCCAGGCATGAGGGAATTGAGACACCTTTCCCCCAGGCTTTTTTTTAATATACTTTGTTTTATGTTTGGTATGAATGTGCTGTTTGGGTTTTTTTAAAAAAAATAATGTTAGGGTTTTATATGTTTTTTAATATTAAATTTGTTCCACTGCTATATTGTTTTTATTACTGTTGTGAGCCGCCCCGAGTCTTCGGAGAGGGGCGGCATACAAATCTAATAAATAAAATAATAAATAAAATAAACAATAACAAACAACATACTAAAAGAAAAATATCAAACAGCCGGCACGCAGTGCCTCTACCAGCTAAAATGGACTGTGTGCAGCACCCACATGCCTCATTTTCACCCTCCAGGGCCTGCTGCAGCACTCTGCTGGATGAAAACAGGCCGAAAATAGAGTGCTGCAGGAAGCCATGGAGGGTGAAAACAGGATGCAGGGGGACTGTGCATGGACCCCCCAATGGCCATTTTGGTCAGCAGGGTGCTGCAGGAGGAATCTGTCCATCTCCCCCCCTGTCTCCCCCAATGACCATTTTGGTCAGCAGGGTGCTGCAGGAGGAATCTGTCCATCTCCCCCCCCTGTCTCCCCTAATGACCATTTTGGTCAGCAGGGTGCTGCAGGAGGAATCTGTCCATCTCCCTGCCTGCCTCCCCCACTCCTGGCCCACAGAGGAGAACTACAATGCTGATCTGGCCCTCAAAGAAATCCAATTTGACACCCTTCACTTGGATCTCACAAAAGCATTAAATGAAAACCCTGTAACATTGCCCAGAAATTATAGTTTATTCTGACTTGTAAGGGAACAAAAGAAATAGCGCTTCAACTTTTATACAGCTCCATATAAGCTTTACAGGCCTCTCTAAGCAGCTTACAGAGTCAACATATTACCCCCAGCAATCTGGGTCCTCATTTAACTGACCTTGGAAGGATAGAAGGATCAGTAACCTTGAGCCGATGAGGATCGAACCCCTGGCTGTCAGCAGAATTATCCTGCAATACTAATCACTGTGCCACCATGTCTCAAGACAGCTATACTGACTTAATTAAAACTATCCCATTCACAATTGATGTTGGGAGATATTATTCCATCTTCTACAACCTCCAATATAGTGAAGACTATGGAATGCTAAGGCGGTATGACGGTAGTAAATTCAGTAGAATTCAGTAAGGCTTATGTTTTTGATATAGGAACAACAAGGTGACACAGAATTAAATAAATTAAACTGATTCCATTCTGAAAGGTGCACCGAATCTCTTACCGCAGAGCTGTAAGAAATCTTTAATCACCAGAAATAGAATGATACCTCAATGAAAAAGTTAGTTTCATACCGCTCTTCAGAGGAATCCACATATCTGCATTCTCTGTCTTTGCCTTAAAAAGCGATTGTCACAACTCTCACTTAAGATCAGGGGAAGAGAGAATGGCCAAATTGAAGGGCCATGTGAAAATCAACATTACTTAGCTTCAGATCTCTTTAGTACAATATATTTCTGAAGACCATCTAAATGGCAGTCTTCCCCTACCGTACCAGGTGTCTTCCATTTGTAAGAGCTGTGGTAATGCATTGGTTAGAATGAGTGGTTAGGATGCAGTTCTGCAGGCTACTTCTGCTGACTGCCGGCTACCTGCAACATGTCAGTTCGAATTTCTTCAGGCTGAAGGTTGACTCAGCATTCCATCCTTCCGAGATGGGTAAAAATGAGGACCCAGATTGTTGGGGGCAATATATTGACTCTGTGTAAACTGCTTAGAGAGGGTTGTAAAGCACTGTAAAGCTGTATATAAGTCTAAGTGCTATTGCTATTATATATCTGGAGGTCAGCAGTCATGTCCACTGGGGGTTCTTGTCTTCCTTTCTTTTTTCTATCCTCTGCTTCCCCTCCCCACTCAATAACTGACTCTCCTTTCTTGCTCTACCTCTCTCAGTTGTAGAAATTTCCACTGCGGCATTTGAATCCTCCATGGGGTAGCCATTGCCATTCAGCGTGTGTTTCACTCCTTTGTCTTTTCACAAATGATACTCTAGTGGAGTCTTAGGTCTCAGGCTCACTCAGGCGTAAAGTTATAACAACAGCCTTTAGCAGCACTCAGCGCTTGCCCTTAGATCCTTGAAAGAAGTAAACGGAATGTCACATTAACTCCCTTTAAAGAAAGAAATGTGTCTTAGTGAAGAAAGTGGACAGGCAGGCAGTGCAGATTGCCTAGTGCGATGGGAGAAGAGTGATGGGGAAATATTTTTCTTCCCATAAGACTTTTTTCACTGACCTTCAGTAGTTGCTCCCTCCAATCACTTATTCCTATCTACGGTATATACCTCTCTGTCTCCATCTCTATAGGAAATAATCCCATCACCCAATCAACCAAATAAAAAGGCAGTAACTTCATTTAATCTTTGCCAGAACAGACTTTGATTCTACTTATAAGTGCATTCCACAGTATTAGAAGGATGCTATCTAGGTTAGAAGCATTGTCACAACTAAAATCTATCCATAAGGGTGTCCTATTGTCTACCCTATTTGGGGCTAGCCTAAAACATTTCACAGCCTGTTGTGGATTTGCAATTAGCACTCCAGCTAAATTTATACTCCAGAGTACAATGGTACTTCTACCTAAGAACACCTCTACTTACGAACTTTTCTAGATAAGAACCGGGTGTTCAAGATTTTTTTGCCACTTCTCAAGAACCATTTTCCACTTACAAACCTGAGCCTCTGAAACTGTAACCAGAAAAGGCAGGGAGAAGCCTCTGCGGGGCTTCTCTAGGAATCTCCTGGGAAGAAACAGGGCCGGAAAAAACAGGGAGAAGCCTCTGTGGGGCCTCTCTAGGAATCTCCTGGGAGGAAACAGGGCTGGAAAAGGTGGGGAGAAGCCTACACGGGGCCTCTCTAGGAATCTCCTGGGAGGAAACAGGGTCTCCGCCCTCCCTGTGGTTTCCCCAATCGCTCGCATTATTTGGTTTTATATTGATTCCTATGGGAAAAATTGCTTCTTCTTACAAACTTTTCTACTTAAGAACCTGGTCACGGAACGAATTAAGTTCGTAAGTAGAGGTATCACTGTACATTAGATTGCCTAATTGCCTAAACATTATTTTGTTTTCAAACCCTATTCACCTTTTTGAAAATGCTTGTATCTAAGATATTAAATTTTCTGCTTTTTCTGAGATGCCAAACCATTTTCTTTTGGAACTGTTACCTCACCTCCCAAAAATCTCACATGGTTATTGTGGGAAAATTTCTCCAGAATGACTGAATAAACCTATGTAAATAAAGAAAGAACAAAGAAACCTTCTAAAGCATATTTGTAAACAAAAATGCTATAAACTCTGAGAGGCATATGGTACATCCACATGCTTCCTGCATCAGATATGTAGGAGAAATTACCACTTGAATCCAATGGATATTAAAGTCAGCTTATGCTTTATCCATGCAGCAGAATATAGTGCCAGAAGCTAGTTGCTGTTGTGTTCAATCTGTTGCACTCAAAACAGTCTTTGAGTACCCTTAAAGACCAGCTAATTCATTATAGCACAAGATGTTGTGGGCTATGATAATTTCACAATTAGTTGCATAAAATAATAGCCTTGAATTTCAAGTATGTAGAGATCCATGACTGAATTTTATAAACAGAACAGTTCCTAACAGCCACAATTTCCACTATAAAACGGCTGAATACCACTTGATTCTATTATGTATTTGGGGCCATATTTTGCCATATTCATTGTCTTTTAATGACCCCATAATCCCTTGCATCAGGGTGGAGTCGGGGCAACTGAATGGAGCTGAGTCTTTACTGGCTGGATGCCCTTCCTATCGCCAATGCAGAGTTCGCAGCTGATATTTTCTCATTGTGTCCTGAGAGAGAAATATTTGCTGCTACTCAGGATTGAACTCACAGCCTCCTGATTGCGAGGCAAGAACTCCACCTCTAGGCCACCGCAGCATTACACATTTTCGGGTATAACTTTTATATCATTTATACCATTCCACATTTTGCCATATTCATGATGGATCAATAATCAATGACCACATTTGGAATACTGTGTTCAGTTCTGGAGACCTCACCTACAAAAAGATATTGACAAAATTGAACAGGTCCAAAGACGGGCTACAAAAATGGTGGAAGGTCTTAAGCATAAAACTTATCAGGAAAGACTTAATGAACTCAATCTGTATAGTCTGGAGGACAGAAGGAAAAGGGGGGACATGATTGAAACATTTAAATATGTTAAAGGGTTAAATAAGTTTCAGGAGGGAAGTGTTTTTAATAGGAAAGTGAACACAAGAACAAGGGGACACAATCTGAGGTTAGTTGGGGGAAAGATCAAAGGCAACATGAAAAAATATTATTTTACTGAAAGAGTAGTAGATCCTTGGAACAAACTTCCAGCAGACGTGGTTGGTAAATCCACAGTAACTGAATTTAAACATGCCTGGGATAAACATATATCCATCCTAAGATAAAATACAGAAAATAGTATAAGGGCAGACTAGATGGATCATGAAGTCTTTTTCTGCCGTCAGTCTTCTATGTTTCTATGTTTCTATCAGGGCTTTTCATATTAAGAGGTAGCCAAGGAAAAGGCCTGGTAACAGCAGGATTCATCTAGAGAAGATAAAAATTAGTAAAGCTGTGGCTAAACCTTTTCTCTTGGAATTTTATGTTAATTGTCTGAAAGGGATGTCTTTGTTCATAAATAAGTTGCAATCAGTTTTTTAAAAATTTTGTACTGGGCTATAGATTTAAAGGTTGATTGCTTACGTGGGCAGATTCTAAAATAAAGCTAAGTAAATAGAAACAAAATAAGGACTTAACAATTACCCACCCCTCAGCTCAACACAGGTTTGGATTTCCCAACTGATACATCTCATTGCAAAAAATTATCAATTTAAATGCACGACAATTGTCTCCCATGAGAACGGTCATTTTGTGTAATGCACATTCATGCATCACGATTATTAGAAGAGAATTGCAAATGACATTTAATTATGTATCCCACAATAAGCTTGGAGCCACTTCAAATCAGGCACCCACCTGACCAGGAAAGTATGCAAAAGAATTGAAACAAATGATAAAGAATATGAAACTTAAGATCTGCTTTGCACAATTTTACTGGTCCAGAAGACCTTCCTTCCTTCCTTCCTTCCTTCCCTCCCTTCTTCCTTCCTTCCTTCCTTATTTATTGTCAAAACATGTACAAGATAACAGATATAAACATAAACAAAAGTATAGGTAAAGTATGGGACAGGGACAGTAGGCACAATGGTATGCTTATTCATGCCCCTTTCAAACCTCTTAGGAATGGGGTGAGGTCAACTGTAGATAGTCTTTTGGGGGTTTGGGGAAGAAACCACAGAGTCAGGTAGTACTTTCCAGGCATTGATTACTCTGTTGCTGAAGTCGTATTTTCTGAAGTCGAGTTTTGAGCGGTTTACATTGAGTTTGAATCTATTGTGTACTCAATTGTTGTTGCAGTTGAAGCTGAAGTATTCATTGACAGGTAGAACACTGGCAGATGATTTTATGAACTACATTTAGATGAGAGCAAAGGCTTCATAGCTCTAAGTTTTCTAAGCCCAAAATTTCAGGTCTGGTGGAATAAGGTATTCTATTGCAAACAGAATGGAGGACTCTTCTTGTGAAATATTTCTGGACTCTCTCAATTGTATTAATGTCCGATATGCAGTGCAGGTTCCAGATGAGTGAGCTGTATTCGAGGATTGGTCTGGCAAATGTTTTGCATACTCTGGTTAACAGTGTAATATTGCCAGAGAAGAAGCTATGCAAGATTAGGTTAACATTTGGTTACTATTAGGTTAACAATTATTGCCTTTTTGACAATGTTGTAATAATTGGCTCTGGCACTCCAAAGGTTTTTAACAGAGTGAGGGTTGTCTACAAGATCATGCCTTCCAAGTTTATATTTTGTGTTTGGATTCGTTTTGCCAATGTGTAAGACAGAACATTTGTTGGTTGAGATTTGAAGTTGCCAGTTATCAGACCATTGAGATACATGGTCAAGTTCTTTTTGAAGGCTAGAAGTATCGTCGGTGGTGTACCTAAACAGTTTGCCTTGAGTATAGTCTTAATGTACATGCCCTTAAAAATCCATACACAGAAATGAACACAAATTAACTTTACGAAGGTAGTTTTATTGTAACAATATAATGAAAAAGTTCATCACGCTTCCCCTTTTATTCATATATTAAGCTTCCATGACTTATTTTCCTAATGCTTATCCATGATTCCCAATCGGCCTTTTCAAAAAGTGTTAACTGTTAAATTATAAACAACTTCAGGTACCTGGAAGAGTATCACTCCTTTATAGAGCAACATGGACTCTAAAGTAATTTTTTGAGGTTGCTTTCTAAGTACCTCTGCCAGATGATTAAGAAATAATAATCAATGGTGCTACCTGGATTAAGGTATGCCCTTCTGTTCTTGGAAAAGTTCAGATGATGGTCTACAGTGGGTCAAGTGGAGACATTTTTATTCTCCCAGGCTGCTTAGCCTTTTAATATTTCGCTTTAAAAGTTATTAGCATCATTTAGATTCTTCCACTCCTATTAGCCTCCCCAGCTGTTTATTTTGGATTCATTCTGAGATTGCTTTATTTGTGTAATGTTTTATATTAAGTTTTATTATATCTGTATACTTTATGGCCTCCCCCATTAATTTCTGAAGTGCCCAGAGAGCTTTGGCTATTGGATGGTGAGGAAAATTCAATAAATAATTAAATACATTTGGAGAATATCATGGGGCTACGTTTTATAGTATGAACAAAAACAGCTTGCATCAAGAAATATTCCTTACCCTTATGCCTCTATAGTGGATGATTAGCAAGTGTGGATTGACTGGCTTGGAATTATTATTTCTAATCCTCTTCCTGAAAGGAAAAGAAGATCGCTTTTCTTGGGTTTTATTTGGCTGAAATTTCCATTTCCTGGCAGTGGTGCCATAATTACAAACTCAAATGCAATCATTAAAGCAGCAACATTTGATTGGCATCCTTTTCAATGGCTCTTTCCTCCTCCAAAGCCTACCTCCACTGGAATGACAGTGCATCAAATCCTAAGGAAAAGGTGAACACACATTTTAAAAAATGCCGGGCTCATGCTGTTCTCTTTGGTTTAAGAATCATCATTCTGGACGTTTTCTGCAGGGCAACCCACACAAATTCCTCTTAGACTGCTGAGATGGCAAAACGGCAAGGAGTTCTCCATGGCAATCTGAAAACAACTCTTTAACCATTACCTCGACCTTCGCCTTCAGTCTTTTGAATTGTCTTATTTCATGCACGTGTGAGCAGAGGTAATACTAAAAATGAGTTCAAAATGACATTATTCACTTTCATTACAGCTGGGAGGCTCTGAGAACTAAGAGAACTAGGAACCTCAGTTGAGTTTTTACAGTTTTAAATGCTTTTAAACCATTATTATATAATGGTTTTGGATAATGACTTTGTCAATGTTTCAACTAACACCTACTTCCAGGTTACAGTTCATTCTCCCGTCCTACACCCGCACGTTCGTCATATAGACCACTAATCTTCTGCCACTAGGTCCGTACGCACCCATCTTCTTCTGGTCCAGTGCAGGACAAAGGATGGCCTTGAAACTCTAAAAGGAATTTATTTTGTCTATCTCTAACTCCTTCTGTAATTGCCCCTCCCCTCTTCCCACAGCAAGAAACATTCCAAAAGAACATAGCATAATGTGGCAGGCCAAAACCTTCAAGCATTCTGGCTTCAGCCTGACAGACTTCTGTATATTTCTATTTTTTTAAATTGGATTTTTGTATGCTACCCCAAATCACTTTCTGTGAGATAGGTGGCTGAATACATTTGAATGAATGAATGAATGAATGAATGAATGAATGACCAGAACCAGGACATCTGCACATGAATTTGATAAAAGGGAGTTTGCTTTTGGAAATCAGAGTGCTAGAACGTTATCGGAGTAGCATAGGAGAAAAGAAAAGAAAGATAATGGGAAATAATGAGCAAAGAAACATGAGATATGAGAAACCATGTGCGCAACTATGGTGGAATAATGTTAAAAGTCTGGATCCTGTAAAATATTCTAATTTTTGGTGTATCTTCAGCCACAATGATAGATCATACCCTTATTTGTAGGCAGGTACAAGTATAGTTTCAGGACAGGAGTCCTCAAACTACTGACACCTGAAGCCATTAATCCATCCCACATGGGACCATAAGGCTGCCCGGCCCACATTGCCTCACCTAGTCACCGGGCCCCCACCTGCCTTGTGGAGGCCAAGGAGGCCATAAATGGGCCTGTTATATCAGTGCAGGAATGAGACAGTGTAGTGTGGGAACCATTGAACGATTTATTAGAACGAAGTTATAGGCAACGGCTACTACTGGAACAAGTAATACAACAACAACATGGCAGTGCCTGGCAGCTATTTATATCCTTGCTGCCAGGCTGAGCCAACCAATCCAGTTTCTGTATTTTTCCACCCAAGGAATAGGGGCGGGTACCCATATTAAACTGTCCTGTAGACACAACAGGGCCTGTTTTCAACTTCACTGGCCACCAGAAAGAGAGACAGAGAGGGAGGGAGGGAGCCACACATGGACACACACACACACACAGAGAGAGAGAGAGAGAGAGAGAGAGAGGAAGAGAGAGAGAGAGAAGTCCCTTATCACCCCACCCACAAAAGACAGTCACATCCCTTTACTAACCTGCTTTCCACCTCCAGGAGCAAGACAAATTAAAGTTTAATTTGTGTGTATTGTTTAATGGACTGCTAAATTGGCTATGCTCACACAGCTGGTCCGGCCCTCAACAGTCTGAGGGACCCTGAATTGGCCTCCTGTTTTAAAAGTTTGAGGAACCCTGGTTTAGGATCTGAAATAAGGACAATCTTACGTCAGTTTAGTCCTACCTCTTGTGTGGAGATGTAACAAGAAATGAGTTAATGGCCTAAGATGCCTGCTTTTTTTTTTATGGAGAAATTTGTGAGAAGGATGTTTGATAAAATACATATTAGACCAACTTATCCAAACCAAATATCTTCCTAGTGTATTGGGACTGCAATTGCCAGCAGACCTCACCTACAAAAAGATATTGACAAAATTGAACGGGTCCAAAGACGGGCTACAAGAATGGTGGAAGGTCTTAAGCATAAAATGTATCAGGAAAGACTTAATGAACTCAATCTGTATAGTCTGGAGGACAGAAGGAAAAGTGGGGACATGATCGAAACATTTAAATATGTTAAAGGGTTAAATAAGGTCCAGGAGGGAGATGTTTTTAATAGGAAAGTGAACACAAGAACAAGGGGACACAATCTGAAGTTAGTTGGGGGAAAGATCAAAAGCAACATGAGAAAATATTATTTTACTGAAAGAGTAGTAGATCCTTGGAACAAACTTCCAGCAGACGTGGTTGGTAAATGCACAGTAACTGAATTTAAACATGCCTGGGATAAACATATATCCATTGTAAGATAAAATACAGGAAATAGTATAAGGGCAGACTAGATGGACCATGAGGTCTTTTTCTGCTGTCAGTCTTCTATGTTTCTATGTTTCTCGGCCAGAATAGAAATTTTAGCTCAATGCAGGTGCGACCACAAATGAGCCCGAAATTTATGTTGCTAAGTGAATTTGCTCTATTTTATGCCTTTTCTTGCCACAGTTGTTAAGTGAATCATTGGATTTGTTAAAGTTTAGTAAAACTTGATTAAGTGAATGTGGCTTCCCCATTGACATGGCTTGTCAGAAGGTCACAAAAGGGAATCATGTGACTGCTGGACACTACAATGGTCATAAATATGAACTACTTGCCAAGCATCTGAATTTTGATCATGTGACCATGGGAATGCTGAAATGGCCATAAGTGTAAAATACAGTCATATGTCTCTTTTTTCAGTGCCGTTGTAACTTTGAACGCTCACTAAATGAACTGTTGTAAGTAGAGGGATACTACTATATGTTAGTTTATTGAAGATCATGTCAAACCAAAGGAATAGAAAAAAGGAGACCAAGACAAGGAGATCAGAAGAACTCAAAAGATTTACAAGCTTACCTTAATGTTGTCTTGCCATCGATGGGCCTTCTGAAACTTCTCTGCCGCATCAGCCAGTCTCTGAAATGAAGGAGAAGAAATAGCCTGAGTCCCTAAAGAGATAGTATGAATTGCAGTCAGGACCAAGGACTCGTTTTAACTCTGCTCTTTCACATGGGAAACTAGCTATATCGTTCTCCCAGCTTATTAAGTAGCAAAACATTTTCAGCATCCTTACTTGGCAGTTCGGCTGTGAAAAGACATTAATTAAAAATTTATGATTTCCATAAACATCTTCTATATGCAGCTCTGATCTTTCTTAATTAAATGCTCAAGCTATTGGAAAACCTTGCCTTTCGTTACTTTTATGGGTTCATTTTACTTCTGGTGTCAGTGCGATGCAGTGCAGCGCTTCTACGTACAAATGAAAAGTAAATAAATTACAATCAGTGGCATATGGAGTGCGATGGAGAAGCCCCTCTTCAGAAATCTCATGTTCAAAGTCCAAAGCTCGAGGCCAAATTGATTAATTGATGAGGTTTGAAGCGGGCTAACATGTTATTTTAATTTTTGAGTTAATGCTATTGCCTTGATAGGTTTAATGCCTCGCAGGGTCCTAACAATATAAATATGATTGGAGAAGAAAGAAATGTATCAAACAGTGCTTTTATCTTCCACAGTCAGCCTGGAGCTGGGTAGCACCAAACAAACAACTGAGCCCGGCATATTTCTCCCAAAATTGACTTGCTAAAAATAATTATTTGGTAATAGTTACAAGGCCATAAACTGGTATGATTCCAGCCTAAGTAGGAAACAATAAGGCCTTTGATGGCTTCAGCCTAAGAATTGAATGTGGATATGGATGATAGTCAATTCTGGCTCACTTATACCATGGCTAAAGGAAAGATCTGTGATTCCTTATGCTGTTGTGCAGCTGTATGGAACACTCTATGTCTATGACATATTTTTCTGCTATCCTATACTGTAGAATTATCCACTCAACCTGGTGAAAGACTCAACATTAATGTATGTCATAAGAAATTTAAGTTCATTTGCTAGCAAGAAATTATAGACCATAGATCTAGCCATTATACTGGCTTACCACTACTTATGCAAGCTCATTCACTTTAATTTGGTGGTTGTGAAATTTATTTATTTATTTATTTATTTATTTATTTATTTATTTATTTATTTATTTAGTTAGTTAGTTAGTTAGTTAGTTAGTTAGTTAGTTAGTCCAAAAACACAATAACACACAATGAAGGTTATGGAGGATACACTCAAATAAAATACAGTGATAACTTGTCTTAAAAACTTAATTGGTTCCGGGAGGAGGTTCGTAAGGTGAAAAGTTCAATGTTTCCCATAGGAAACAATGTAAAACCGATTAATGCGTGCAAACCGGAAAAAAATATCGCAAAAACGGCATTCCGCAGGGCACCGCCACCCGGCTGTCACTTTCCAAAACAGCCGGGGGGCTTCACGGCGTTCTCCTGAACGCTGAACCTGGAAGTTCGGCAAAAGTTCAGGTTCAGCGTTCGAGTTCAGGAGAACACCAAGAAGCGCCATCGTCCGACTGTTACCTTCGCAAAAGAACCGTGGAGCTGTCAGCCGGTTGGGAGGCTCAAACGGAGGTGGGGAATCCCAGGGGCGGAGCTTTGACGTCACGGAGATGTCCTTCCTGACTGGCCGAAACATGGACTCCAGGATGGATGTCTTCGTGACGTCAAAGCTCCGCCCCTTGAATTCCCTATTGGGATTCCTCACCTCTGTTTGAGCCTCCCGACTGGCCAACAGCTCCATGGCTCTTCTGCAAAGGTGACAACTGGGTGGCAGCACTTCTCAGCGTTCTCCCAAACCTAAACGCCGAACCCAAACTTTTGCTGAACTTTCAGGTTCGGCATTTGGGAGAACGTCGAGAAGCCCCCCGGCTGTTTCGGAAGGTGACAGACAGGCGGTGGCGCTTCTCGGTGTTCTCCCAAGCCCGAACTTTTGCCGAACTTCCAGGTTCGGCGTTTGTAGCGGCGGGTTCGTAAGGCGAAAAAAGTTCATAAGAAGAGGCAAAAAAATTCCCAACCCCGGGTTCGTATCTTGAAAAGTTCGTAAGACGAGGGGTTCGTATCACGAGGTACTACTGTATATCAAGGAAAGAACAGAAGAGAAAATATAGGAATAGGATATATCAATGAGGGAATAGAAGAAAAGTTAGGGGGATAGAAGAGAAGATATAGGAGATATAGGAGAGACAGTAGGACTTGGGATGGAAGGCACGCTAGTGCGCTTATGCATGCCCCTTACTGCCCTCTTAGGAATCTGGAGAGGTCGACCATGGATAGTCTAGGGGTAAAATGTTGAATTTGGATGAAAATTCTTTACTTTTTCTTCACTTTGACGAGTACTTTGGAGAATCGGTAAATACCACCTCTGATTGGACCTGCCCCCATCTACTCTCTGCCTCCCAAATCCCAGCTGATTGGGAGGAAATGCAAATTTTACAGTATCCTTTCCCTATCATGTCTACCAAGCCTTGCCCAGTAAGCCATACCACTCCCACCAAGCCACACCCACAGGACCGCTGTCCAAAATTTTTTGAAACCCACCACTGCAAAAGTTGTATTCTATAATACTTAATGTGCTAGACTAAAAGCAGAGACAGCTATTCTACAGTGCTCAAGTAAAGGCATTTTCCCCCTCTTAGGCATGAAACATTCTCTTATAATCAATGCACGCGTCTCGGGTTCTTTAGAAATATCAACACCTTTCAGAATGGCAATTATCCCAAAGGAACATGCAACAGTCATAAACCCAATTTAGAACGATATATCACAAGAGTCCATAAAACAAAACACAATAGCTGTAAAATATACAAGCATTGACCTGAGGCCAACCAAAACTATGCTTCCTAATATTCAGATTTAAAAACAAAGCAAAATATTTTTCCTTGATGCTGCAGAGGGTTTTTTTCTCTCTCTCAAGGCAATGCAATATTGTAGCTTGGACTGTCTCAATAAACAATCCAAAGACTCCATCTGGGCAGGGAGCATCTAAGCAGGAGCTCAGAGCCATCTCTCTTCCAAGCAAAGCTCATAAAGACATTATTCAAGCTGCTTTTTAAAAACTGCTTGCTAAAAGGTTTCCAAAATGCAGAGGAGAGAAGCCTTCACAAGAGGAATGCCATTTTTTTCCAGGAAAGAACACTGTTCCCTCCAATTTTTTACCCTTTATAAACTAGTCACATTCTCATATACAGTGGTCCTCCGATCATTGCGAGGGTTCCGTTCCAGGACCCCTCGCAATGACCGGTTTTTCGCGAAGTAGCACTGCGGAAGTAAAAACACCATCTGCGCATGCGCAGATGGTGTTTTTACTTCCGCAGCAGCAGCAAGGAGCCGAAGATTGGGGTTTCCCCACCGCCCACGCAAACTCCTCGCTGCCGCTCGCCCGCCCTTCGCCCGCCCACGCCGTTCGCTCGCGCCGCTTCCCAGCTGAGTCCTGAAGCCAATTCGCTTCAGGACTCAGCTGGGAAGCGGCGCGAGCGAGCGGCGTGGGCGGGCGAAGGGCGGGCGAGCGGCGGGGCGCGCGGGCAGGCAGGCGGCGGACAAGCCGCTCGCTCGCACCGCTCACTCACGCCGCTCCCCAGCTGAGTCCTGAAGCCAATTCGCTTCAGGACTCAGCTGGGAAGCGGCGCGAGCGAAGGGCGTGGGCGGGCGAAGGGCGGGCGAGCGGCGGGCGCGCGGGCAGGCAGGCGGCGGACAAGACAAGTGGCGGGCGCGGCAGCAGCGAGGAGTTTGCGTGGGCGGTGGGGAAACTCCTCGCTGATGCCCGCCGCTCGCCCTCCCGCCAGCAAGAGGGGGAAGACCCAGGGAAGCCGCCCAGCAGCTGATCTGCCGGGCGCCATCTACGCATGCGTGACCATAGAGAAAAAGGACGCGCATGCGCAGATGGTGTTTTGACTTCCGGGTTGAAAAATCGCCATATAGCCGTTTCGCAATGATCGGGATCGCAATACCCGGGGGATCACTGTATATGAAGGTCTTGGCATATTTGGGTTTCTTCCCACGTAGGTTTCAGAGAATCCTAGTGACCTTTCTATGAGGTTTCACACATCATCTTCAGGCTGGTGCTTTTGGCTTTGTGCTAGGACGAACAAAGGGTTAGGATTAGCTTTGTTCGCCCTAGTATGTGTGTGTGTGTGTGTGTATCTTGATCTTGCTTCTTCCATTCCATGCCAGCATATTTTCTTTAGCTTTTGCAGGGGTCTTCAACTTGGCAAGACTGTAAGACTTGTGGATTTCAATTAATTCTGTAGTGATGGGCGAACCCAACGGTGTTCGTGTTCGACAAGTTCGGACGAACTTTACACAAAATTCGTCCGAACCCGAACCGAACCCGAATGGGGAATCCCACCAAGAGATTCCGGGAGCGGAGCTTTGACGTCACGTATACCGGCAGGTTGCTAAGGACGCCAAAGTGATCATTTCCTGGATTCCATGGAATCCAGGAAGTGATCACCTTGGCGTCCTTAGCAACCTGCCGGTGACGTCAAAGCTCCGCCCCCGGAATCTCTTCGTGGGAGGGATTCCCCAGCTCCTTCAAAGGGAGGTCTTCATGTAAAAATAAACATTGTTATTTTTACGTGAAAGGACACCGCAGTGGCGCTGCAAGCAAAGGGCGGTCCTTTCACGTAAAAATAAACATGACTCTGAACTTTGCCTGAAGTTTCAAAAAAATTTGGGTTCGTGTTCGGCATACCGAACACCGCAAAATTCGGTACGGACCCAAATTGTGCGGGTTCGGTTCGCCCATCACTATCCACAAGTCTTAAAGTTTCCAAGTTTGGAGACCTCTGCACTATTGGCTACATGAAAAATTATGGATAAAGTACATTAGAATTTTTTTTGCATAAATGTAACAGGTGTAGCAGTAACACATATGTTCTATTATTAGAGTGACTGGGAGTTGGACAGTGTACAACAGGTGTAGCAGTAACACATATGTTCTATTATTAGAGTGACTGGGAGTTGGACAGTGTACAAATTTAAAAAATAAATATGCAGAGAATTTTTAAACATTGGGAAAATAACGGGGTAGGTATCAAACTGAGTGGGCTCCTAATTTAATGCTGAAATAGAAATCAATCATGTCCTCAACAAGTGACGATGCTCTTGTGTTTTCCCATTACTCTTTAGAACTAAATGATTAAACAAGACTGAAATGAGGGGAAAAAATCAATAGCGCTTCTTTTCCCTCTATAATGTTTAAAACTATCCATTATGCCATTTAGATGGGGGGAAAGCCAATTTCAACTGCTTGGCAAATAGCACAGAGTGTAATCAGCCACAAAGTTATTTTTTATTTATTTTATTATTTATTACTTAGATTTGTATGCCGCCCCTCTCCGAAGACTCGGGGCGGCTCACAACATGTAAAAAACAAATCATAAGCAATCAGACAGATTTAAAATATTTAAATATTTAAAAAACCCCATATGCTAACAGTCACACACACAGACATACCATGCATAAATTAAACGTGCCCGGGGGAGATGTTTCAGTTCCCCCATGCCTGCCAGCAAAGGTGGGTTTTAAGGAGTTTACGGAAGGCAGGAAGAGTAGGGGCAGTTCTAATCTCCGGGGGGAGTTGGTTCCAGAGGGCCGGGGCCGCCACAGAGAAGGCTCTTCCCCTGGGGCCCGCCAACCGACATTGTTTAGTTGACGGGACCCGGAGAAGGCCCACTCTGTGGGACCTAATCGGTCGCTGGGATTCGTGCGGCAGGAGGCGGTCTCGGAGATATTCTGGTCCGATGCCATGAAGGGCTTTAAAGGTCATAACCAACACTTTGAATTGTGACCGGAAATTGATCGGCAACCAATGCAGACTGCGGAGTGATGGTGAAACATGGGCATACCTAGGTAGGCCCATGACTGCTCTCGCAGCTGCATTTTGCACGATCTGAAGTTTCCGAACACTTTTCAAAGGTAGCCCCATGTAGAGAGCATTACAGTAGTCGAATCTCGAGGTGATGAGGGCATGAGTGACTGTGAGCAATGAGTCCCGGTCCAGATAGGGCCGCAACTGGTGCACCAGGCGAACCTGGGCAAACGCCCCCCTCGCCACAGCTGAAGGATGTTGTTCTAATGTGAGCTGTGGATCGAGGAGGACGCCCAAGTTGCGGACCCTCTCTGAGGGGGTCAATAATTCCCCCCCCAGGGTGATGGACGGACAGATGGGATTGTCCTTGGGAGGCAGAACCCACAGCCACTCCGTCTTATCCGGGTTGAGCTTGAGTCTGTTGACACCCATCCAGGCCCCAACAGCCTCCAGGCACCGGCACATCACTTCCACCGCTTCGTTGACTGGGCATGGGGTGGAGATGTAAAGCTGGGTATCATCCGCATATTGATGATACCTTTAATTTTGATGTAGTTAAGGCTTCATTCTAAATGTGTAACACTCTAAATGTGTAACGGGAGTGTTACCCAGTATTTAACATCATCCTTATTTTATCAACCTCAGAAGGACGTAAGGCTGGGTCAACCTTCAGCTGGTCAGGCTTGAACTCCTAGATGTGGACAGAGTTGGCCTGCAATACTGCATTCTGACCACCGTACCCATCACAGCTCTTAATGTACTGGAAGCATGCTGGCAGCTCTCATTGTTCAAATGTTAAATGGTTGTCATGGCTGTTACAATCTGTCCTAGATCCTGTCCCTGTCTGAAATTCCCCAGAACCAGAGATCTGAGCAAATCAATCTCCAACCCAAATGGGAGATCCAGCATCTCATTCTTCCCCACCTAGAAAGTGCTGATCAGTATTTTATTTATTTTGTCCAATACACAATGAGGGGTTTAGTGGGTATATATATACACATAGTAAAATACATGATGAAGGTTATAGAGGAGATACTCATAGTAAAATATATCTATGAAAGGATAGAAAAGAAGATATAGTAATAGAACATATCAATGAAAGAATAGAAGAAGAGATATAGGAATAGAAGAAAGGTATAGGAGATGTAGGAGAGCAATAGGACAGGGGATGGAAGGCACTCTAGTGCACTTGTACTCGCCCCTTACTGACCTCTTAGGAATCTGGATAGGTCAACTGTGGATAATCTAAGGGTAAAGTGTTGGGGATTTGGGGATGACCCTATGGAGTCTGGTAATGAGTTCCATGCTTCGACAACTTGGTTACTGAAGTCATATTTTTTACAGTCAAGTTTGGAGCGGTTAATATTAAGTTTAAATCTGTTGTGTGCTCTTGTGTTGTTGTGGTTGAAGCTGAAGTAGTCGCCAACAGGCAGGACGTTACAGCATATGATCTTGTGGGCAATACTTAGATATTGTTTAAGGCGTCTTAGTTCTAGGCTTTCTAGGCCCAGGATGGAAAGTCTAGTCTCGTAGGGTATTCTGTTTCGAGTGGAGGAATGAAGGGCTCTTCTGGTGAAGTATCTTTGGACATTTTCAAGGGTGTTGATGTCTGAGATGCGATATGGGTTCAAAATGGATGAGCTGTATTCGAGGATGGGTCTGGCAAAAGTTTTGTAAGCTCTGGTAAGCAGTGTGAGATTGCCAGAGCAAAAGTTACATAGGATTAGGTTTACAACTCTTGAAGCCTTCTTGGCTATGTTGTTGCAGTGGGCTTTGGCACATGAATCTTTTGTTGTTAGTATACCGAGGTCTTTAACCGAGTGGGGATTATCTGTGATAATTTGATTATTCAGTTCGTATTTGGAGTTCAGATTCTTTTTCCCAATGTGTAGGACAGAGCATTTGCTAGTTGAGATTGCCATGTGTTAGACCACTCAGAATCAGAGTCTAGGTCTTTTTGGAGAGTAGTTGTGTTATCGGTGGTGTTGAAGAGTTTTACATTGTCGGCGAAGAGGACACATTGCTTGTGATGTAATCATAAATGTCATTGATGTAGAGAATGAAGAGCGTTGATCCCAGTACACTACCTTGGGGAACACCGCTTTTAACTGGTAAAGTATCAGGAATGTTAATCTTCATATGGTCTCAATATTTTCCCCCCAGGAAGTGATGATGTTAAAGATATCACAGCAGGTTAACTACTTTATGAAATGAAAATAAAATATAGTATTGTAGAGAAATCTGGGTCTGTGGTGATTTGCATATAGGAAATTTACTTTCTTTTTCTACTGTTCAACAAACTTCCCTCTTTCCTCTCCCCTGTCTCTTTCCTTCCGTTCCTCCCTCCCTTTTCTACTTCCTTCTATCCTTTCCTTTTGTGTCTGCTGAATTTTGGTTCAGATACATTCATTTTAGCACTCATCTGCAGACAGCTTGTTCCAGTTCTTTCCAAATATTGTCTCTTTAAGCTTCATATAAATGTATATGGATGCAAAAATCTCACGGTAGACATAAAAGTTTCCCATAATCCCACGGACTAAAGAAAAGCAAGAGAGCTGGGAAAGAAAGAAATTAAAAGTGCAGAGAATTGATTTGTGTAACACATTTACTCAGAAATATAGCAGTGCTTGTTCTTTATTTTTAATTAAGCTAAAAGGTATGAATATACTGAGGCCATGGACTTCCAAAGGGATCAATTTTGCCTCAGGAAGTAAATTAAAAACAGAAAGCGCAATAAATGGCATCCTGCTTGTGGTACCAGTCAGTCTCTACCGTGGTTCTGAGTTATACATTTGCAGATAAGGAGAATAATTTCAGCCAAGCTAGCTGGGCCACTGGCCCTGGGGATCCAACCTTGCCCTCAGTCAGCGAGAGCTTAATGCATTTGTGCCATAAAGATGTAACCACTTGAGACTAAAGTTTAGGCACTTCTGTATGCAAACACAAGCTCACGGTGGTTCATTTCCCCACAGAGCAAGCCCATCCTTGGCTTCTTTCCACAAGGGAAATTGTATTCAGACATAATAATAGAGCCCTACTCTATGGCAAAGTAAAAGAGTAATTAAAATTGCCATGAATTAACAATTACCAATAGAAACTGAGGACAGAGATAAAATTACAATTGCATTAGTAATGGATAGATTTAATAAGCAAAATATTTTGCATTCTGCTGAAAACAGTCATTGGTTTGATTTGTGTTCTTGTGTGTGTGTGGCGGTAGAGTAATAATTTTCTTACTTTGTTTTTGCCTTAGCACTTCAGTCTCGGGTTATAAAATATATTTGAAGCTTTTTTTTTTTCCTGGGCAGTTGTTAAGTGAGTTTTGCTTCATTTTACAACCTGTTTTGTCACGGTTGTTAAATGAATGACTGCAGTTGCTAAGTCAGTCACTTGGTCATTATGTGAATCTGGCTTCCCCCATTGAGTTTGTTTGTCAGAAGCTGGCTGGGAAGGTTACAAAGGGTGATCACATGCATCCCAGGATGTTGCAACTGTCCTAAAGAGGGATGGGCTACTGCCCGGACCGGGAGTGGGGGGACGCAGTGGGGAAGCGAAAATGGAGCTCCACCCCAGAGCACCCAAACTAGAAAATGTTGAAAGAAAATGCAGGGTGTCCTGCATAAGCCATGCCCATAGTGTGGTAGTAAAAAAATTGGTAGCCCTTATCTGGTCCTAAATACATGCCAGTATCAAAAGAACCAAATTTTGATCACGTGACTATGGGGATGCTGCAACAGTCATTAGTGCGCAAAATGATCACACGTCACTTTTTTCTGTGTCACTATAACAGTCCCTAAAATAATAGTTGTAAATTGAGGACTGCCTGTAGTAACCATATGAATCTTAGGACCCAAGATGGTAAGCCTCACAATTCCAACAGTTATGAAACAAGAACAAGATCCTGTTTTGCTTGTGGCTTCCTGAAGGCCTGTGAGTGGCAACAACCAGAAGAAACTTGATGGGATTTTGATAATAACAATAGCACTTAGACTTATATTACAGCCCTCTCTAACACGTTTACAGAGTCATCATATTGCTCCCAACAATCTCGGACCTCATTTTACCCACCTCAAAAGGATGGAAGGCTGAGTCAACCTTGAGCCTGGTGACATTTGAACTACCTAACAGCAGGCAGCCAGCAGGCAGCAGAAGTAGCCTGCAGTACTGCATTCTAACCACTGTGCCACCATGGCTCATAAGAACATAAAGAGAGCCTTCCATCCTGGATCCATTGCCAGCGGCAACGAGACAGAATTAGTCAAACCCACGGTTTTAGATCCCTGGTTCCCAATGTGGGGCCTACACCCCACAGGGTGGCATTTTCATTTTTAATGGGGGCAATTGGAACCTTGTTTAAACCTAGTTAATGGCCTTTTAGGCTTCCTCCTAAGTTCACTTTTTGAATGATAAGAATTATATGTCATGGGGGTGGGGGAGGCCTCAGGATTTTAGAGATACTTAAGTGAGGTATGGCCAAAAAAAGGTTGGGAACCACTGATCTAGCTGTTGCAAGTTATCTGCGTAAATATGATCAGTGCAGGATCTACAGAGCTTAGAAAGCAGTTATGAAAAATACTTTATGAAAATAAAGTTCCACGTTATTTCAGAAAAAAAATGCTAATTTTACTTTGGCATTTCTGCAGTCAAAAGAGTTTTCTTCAGAAGCAAAGCACTCTTTGAACTAGCTGTACTCCGCTAACAGTGATACCATCTATAATCAATAGTTGTTCTATAACTGCTGAATACATCTATAGCAAAATCGCTTCCAGTGTCCAAAGATATTCTGCTCCAGGTTTGGTGAGCTTATAAAGCATACATTTTTATTTTTGAGTTTTTTTTCCACATTTTTAGACATCCTGGGGTGTCTTCTTCCCATTTATTGATCCCTTTATTAATGGTCCACTTTTGATTCCACTTAATGCCATCATTTTAATTCATATTAAAGGGAACCGTCTGCATGCCCAAATTGAGGCATGTACTATAAACAAATTACACACATACACAACACAGAGTATAAAAATGAGCAATGTATGAATAAAAACACTATTTCTTTGGATGGGGTATTTGCATAAATCTTGCAAAGTCTCATAAGTAGAGACAGAGAACTTGCAAGCTCTGGCTAGCTTGTAAGAATTTTTTTTTAAATGATAGTTAAAAAATTGGAGGTTAGTGGGTGATATCAATAAGTGTGTTATGTATAATGTTGCTACTATGTGTTCTGCCGGCGTGTCTCAACCACCCGTAATTACAGGGTAATTAGTCCAGGAAGACACACACCACACGATAAAAGGAAAACCCAAAAGTTTTTATAAACAGAAAAACAGAAACATCTCCCTTTTTAAATGTCAAAGGGATTTTCGGGGTACACACAAGGCACAGGTTAAATGCAGTCCAATAGCTCACCTAATAACTGGGAAATTTAGTCCAATTCTAAAGTCCAGAGAGTCCATACACATAATCCTGAACAGCAAAAACCACGATCTTGACAAAACAATGAATCAGATAAACTGCCATTAGGCTAAAACATCAGGCTGCACTTTTATCTGTAGCACTAATTACAGCAGCCCCACCCAACCAGAGGTGGCCTCATTTTCTCTTGTAATAATCCTTCAGTTGTTGTCTCCTATGCATCACTCTACGCATGCGTGGATGTGTCATTAATTCTTGTTCAGAATCCAGATGACTGATCTCCTCCTGGGCTGTCTGCCAAACTCCCCTCTTCCCTGTCACTCACGCTTCCTTGGTCAGAGGAGACTTCGTCGGCAGATTCTACTGGGAGCAAAACAGGCCTGCTGCATGTGGATGTCTCCCCCACCTCCACCTCCACATTCCTTGGGGCAGGAGCTGGGCCAGAGCTAACCACAACACTATGTATACATAGAGTTTATTCCTACTAGAATTTGAACATGAATTAAAAGACCTTTTTTGATTCTAACATTAATAGTAATTAAACAGGGCAACTTCTAAATTGTTTTTTCTCAACAAAACTCCAGAGCTATTCAGAAAGCAATTTCTCATCCTTTTGTGTGTATGTATTACTTCAGAATAAACACCCATGTGTTTTTAACATTAAAAAGCAAAACAAATTAAACCACAAACATCAGCTCTGTATTAATGGGATAAATCTAGGCAGAGCTGAATATTCGTAAAAAGCAGGGCAGTAGATATTTGTGATATTTAGCTTAGTTATAAAAAGAGACCTAACAAGTTTTAGATGCTTGTATACAGCATAAATTGTAACTTCTGTCTGGTAACAAATTGGGTCTACTAGTAGTACACTATTCATTTTATTTGTCTGTTTATATTTCATTTATTTAGAAAATACATATTGCCGCTTACTCACTAATGGTGACTAAAGGTGGCTTACAAGGATATAAAAACACCATATAAAATAAATAATAACAACAACAACAACAACAACAACAACAACAATAATGTGGATTATCCAAAGTGGATAAAGAAAAGACCTGGAACACTTAAGAAGGAGACAGAAGGACTAATACTGGAGGCACAAGACCAGGCCATTAGAACAAATGCTGTCAAAGCCAGAATTGAAAAATCAACAGACGATCCAAAGTGCAGACTCTGTAAAGAAACAGATGAAACAATCTATCGCATTCTCAGCTGCTGCAAAAAGATTGCACAGACTGACTACAAGCATAGACAGGATGCTGTGGCACAGATGATCCACTGGAACTTGTGCCGAACTACCATTTACCAGTGGCAAAGAAATGGTGGGATCATAAGCCCGAAAAAGGGGTCAAAAATGAGCAAGCAAAACTACTCTGGGACTTCCGACTTCAGACTGACCGAATTCTGAAGCATAACACACCAGACATCCTGATTATGAAGAAAAAGAAAGTATGGATCATCGACATCGCACTCCCAGGGGACAGCAGTATTGAGGAGAAGCAGCTGGAGAAATTAGTGAAATACGAAGATCTAAAAATCGAGCTGCAACGACTCTGGCATAAGCCAGTGAAAGTGTTCCCAGTGGTACTTGGCACGCTGGGCGCAGTGCCAAAGGATCTCAGCGGACATTTGAAAACCATCGGAATTGACAAAATCTCCATCTGTCAATTGCAAAAGGCCGCTTTACTGGGCTCAGCAAACATAACTCGCCGCTACATTACGCAGTCCTAGGTGCTTGGGAAGCGCCCGACTGGTGATGAAATACGAAATCCAGCATAGTGACCTTGTTTGCTGAGTTGTATTGACATAATAATAATAATAATAATTCTGGCCATGACTGCCACCTGCTTATTGTCAAGTAGCAGCTCTTTTCAAGCTATTGGATATCACAGCTGGGCTGGTGATAGAATGCTAGGTCTCATTTTTGGGAAAAGAAGGCTTCTATGCTACGCTATGTTATGCTATGCTATTTCTTCCTCAGCACAGCTATTCTAAAGAAAGGAGTGGCAATACAAGATCAAAAGATGATGAATTCAATAAAAGTGCCTCTGATACTTTCCCTCTGGAAAACGTATAAGAAGGCTGCTTGAGAAGAACATACAGGAATGTAGTGAATTACACTTCTGTCTTACAGTATATAGAAAATTCTAAAACACACAGCAGCTGAACACATGGACTTAGTTCATAGAATGGTCCCTCCTTATTTGATATCCAGCAATTCACCAGGTGTTTTCTTCATGGAATAGAGAGGAGACAGTTGACTCAGTCAGCACAGGCATCCATTTTCAGGAGAAGAACTTATCTCAAATGCATGCCTTTTCCATCTCGGTTGCAAGAATAACGTACTCTAAAACAGTGTTTCCCAACCTTGGCAACTTGAATATATTTGGACTTCAACTCCCAGAATTCCCCTGACAGCGAATGCTGGCTGGGGAATTCTGGGAATTGAAGTCCAGATATCTTCAAGGTGCCAAGGTTGGGAAACACTGCTCTAAAAGCTTGGGAAACCAGATGCTTTTTTTTTTAATCTTGAGGAAGTTAGCATTTACTTACTTTTGGGCACATCATGAAAAAAATCATCCCTAATAACCATATGGCTCTGAATATAAACAGAGCCAGCATGTGCCAGGAGAAAGCAAATACTTTGACAAAATATTTGTACGCAGCCGCCAACACATTTACATGCACACAATAAACACTATTCCGAACTTTGGTATGAATCAACGCAGCACGTGGCAACGACTAAGCAATTAGGACACTATAGGCCAATGTAAGAAATTTTGTTTTCATCTCTTTGCTTCCTCCCTATGAAAAAAGGATTGCCTGGAGAATTCTAAGTATATTATCTTTAGGAGCTGATATTCCCACTGTACAGCAAGGCAAAGCTCTCAGTATATGATGCTAATATTTTTGGAGAGAAGGTGAAATTGGTTTGCTGTCTGCTCTTTTCGAGGCAGCTACAGCAGTGTTTCTCAAATAGTGGGAAGCGCCCCACCCATGTGACCCTGAGGAACATGTGTGGTCCCTTTCGATCGATTCCCTTGGATGGGGAGTGTTTTTCCAGTTGCACGCTGCACTGAGCACAGAAGAGAAGACGGCCAGATAGGGCAGGGTAGCTGTGTGGGTCCTTTTTTTTTTGGAGTATAATTTTTTTATTATTTTTCCACACCTTACAAAGATTCAAATTCATATACCTCAAATTAAAATACAATATAATATCAAATGCCAAATTCTTATTCCAAATTTCCTAATTATTTATTCAATTTATTCTGGCACTCATCATTCATCCTGTGCTACCTTCTTTTCAAATCCTATCATCCGGATTTCAGATATTCTCCTTCGCCCTGATTTGAATTCAAAGTGCCTTTAGCTATCTCAATTTCTCGTGGCTATTTGCTGTTTATCTACCAAAACTGTGCCATCGTGCTACAATCCATTTCTTAAATTCTTAAACTCATTTTTGCTTTTTAAAACCCTCATTTTATCGTTACTGCCCTTAACAAAGGAAATTTCCAAATTTACTTCTCTTTATATCCCAGGAAAGAAAGAAAAGACAACCATTCATATCAAATCCTAATCTAATTATTTATTTATTTATTTCATTTATTTATTTATTAGATTTGTATGCCACCCCTCTCTGTAGATATTATAACAGTATCAATATACATAGGAGGAAGGGTTATGTTTTAAACATTTAAAAAAGTATTTCCCATGCTGTGTGGGTTCTTGTTCTCAATGGGTGCTGTGATAGCCATGAACGGCAGAGCAAACCTGATGCTGGACAAGGAGGAACATCCTCTGCAGCTGGGTGAAAGCTTTGAATGGCACCCTAAACCCTCTTTTTGCAACATTTGGGAGTTTTAATAACAATAGCACTTAGACTTATATAACGCTCCATAGTGCTTTTACAGCCCTCTCTAAGCGGTTTAAAGAATCAGCCTATTGCCCCCAACAATCTAGGTCCTCATTTGACCCACCTTGGAAGGATGGAACGCTGAGTCAACCTTGAGACGGTAGTGAGATTTGAACTTCTGAACTACAGCTAGCAGTTAGTTGAAGTAGCCTGCAGTGCTGCACTCTAACCACTGTGCCACCCCGGCTCTAATGAAGTTCATGAGCTGTTCTTGATATTTATTTATTTTTAAATAAAAACTTGGACAACCAGGGAGTCCTGCTGGTATTCATAGACACTGTAGTACCAACCAGTGATGCAGCAAAAGGAAAAACCGCCTTCTACAGCACAAATCCCAGCGGCCGATAAGGTCCCACAGAGTTGGCCTTCTCCGGGTCCCGTTGCCCAAACAATGTTGTTTGGCGGGCCCCAGGGGAAGAGCATTCTCTGTGGCGGCTCCAGCCCTCTGGAATCAACTCCCCCCGGAGATTAGAACGGCCCCCATCCTCCTTGTCTTTCGCAAGTTACTCAAGACCCACCTATATCGCAAGGCATGGGGGAATTACGACATCTCCCCCAGGCTTTCTTATATTTTATGTTTGGTATGTATGTGTTGTATGGTTTTTAAATTGTTGGGTTTTTTAAATATAATTTTATTATTAGATTTGTTCCATTATTATAGTGTTTTTATTATTGTTGTGAGCCGCCCCGAGTCTTCGGAGAGGGGCGGCATACAAATCTAATAAATTGAATTGAATTGAATTGAAATAGTAGATATGCCAGTGTAATCAGAACCAAAATGTGTCCCGCTCTCAGTGGGAAGAAACTAGGAAAGAATTAGAAATGTGCTTCCTACAGAATTCAAAACCATGCTGAAACATGAAATGGAGTCATAACGTTATGACTCCATTTCATTTTTCAGCATGGTTTTGAATTCTGCAGGAAGCACATTTACTCTGGAACTACTCTGGAAAGTCAGCCATTTTGTCAGCAGAAATCAGCTTCATGAATATACAGGCAACCTGACATGTCCATACTTTAGACAGCAAATCACATTTCAATGATAAAATGAAAACAAAGGGGCTACGTATTAGACACTTTAAGGAATGGAAAATACCACAGCAAGGTAGATGGCCAATTCAGCCAAACGAAACACACAATCTGTACCATGCTAAACATCCAGGTCCATGACCTCTCTACAAATTTATTGCATCAAGTATATCAGGGGTCCCCAAACTTTTTACACAGGGGGCCAGTTCATTGTCCCTCGAACTGTTGTAGGGCCGGACTATAAAAAAAACTATGAACAAATCCCTATGCACACTGCACATACCTTATTTTATTAAAGTAAAAGACAAAATGGGAACATACTATTTAGAGGGGGGGGGAAGAAATCTGAAATTCATATATGTTTATGTTTTGTTTTTAATTTTATTTTGTTAACATCTGATTGGCTATACAAGGGTTTCTTGGTTTATAGAAAAATGTATAAAGAAAGAAGGAAGCACTTTGGCATAATGATTAATAAGTTAGAAATATAATTGGTGTACTTTTTGAAGGAACATTAAGGAGAGAATTTAATTAAAAGAAAAGTATGTACCTGTGCTCCTGTCACTCACCCGCGGGCCGAATAAATGGCCTCAGCGGGCCGCATGCGGCCCACGGGCCGTAGTTTGGGGACCGCTGAAGTATATCAATGAGGGATAAGGAGAGATTTAGAGAATAAAAATAATGAATTTATATGATCCAGCAGATCAGAGAAGGCCATTAAAGGTTTATTGAGTGGGGGCACATCCGATGATAGCAAACCAGCCGTCAGTTTGTCAGAACTTAATTTTATACTAGGTACGTAGGCGAAAGTTATTATTATTCGGCAGCCCATGTGGTTTAATATTTTTCTCACACATTCTCATCTTTATTTTTCATTCTCCACCTAAGAAAATCCACTCTGAGCCTCCTGTTCTAGAGCCCCAAATCTAGGATTAAGGAGGATCAGAGCTAACACCACCCAGAATCAGCTGGAGTCAGACCGCATCAAAATTGAATTAATTAAAAAATGATTCAGAATTCACAGGCAGTAACTTTTTTAAAAAACTTAGAAAAACACTCAAATATATAGAATCTAATCTATATGATTGTCTTTCAATTTTTAGGTGATAAAAGAAAGAAACGGTAGCAGTAAGATAGGATGTCATAACAACTTCATAAAAATAAAGGCATGGTATATTTATCAGAGTAAAACTGCAACATCTGCATTGGAAATAAATCCCTCTAAATTGCCATGGCAACCTAAATCTGCTACCATCCTTTCTTTTGCTTTCTCTTTCTTGTTCATTAAACAAAGTGCAATATACTTTCTTTTCGTTTGCAGTTATGCCACAGACATTATGATTTGTTCAATTCTAATTATTTTAGATGAAATTAGAACAGTATAGAAGCTGAAACGATAGATAGACAGACAGATAGATAGATAGATAGATAGATAGATAGATAGATAGATAGATAGATAGATAGATAGATAGATAGATCCAATCCTTTCTTATGTGGGTCAAAAAACCCCGAGGTTAAAAAAAAGGCTAATCTTCTAACTAATCTACAAAATTTGTCTTTTCCAAAAGAACACCATGTTCTAATCCAGTTAGAATATCACCTATTTGATCAGTTGCTAGAACTGGAGAGAAAAAAAACTGCTGTATTTTTATCATTTTACTGCTTTTTAAAATATATATTATGCTAATGTACCCTGGAATCAACTCTCCCCCCCAGAGATTCAACCTGAATCAGATAGATAGATAGATAGATAGATAGATAGATAGGTAGGTAGGTAGGTAGGTAGGTAGGTAGGTAGGTAGGTAGGTAGGTAGATATGTAGATAGATAGATAGATAGATAGATAGATAGATAGATAGATAGATAGATAGATGATAGATAGATAGATGATAGATGGATAGATAAGATAGGTAGGTAGGTAGGTAGGCACGTAGGTAGATTCGTAGATAGATACGTAGATAGATAGATAGATGGATGGATGGATGGATGGATGGATGGATGGATAGATAGATAGATGATAGATGTAGCTGGGTAGGTAGGTAGATATGTAGATAGATAGATAGATAAATAGATAGATAGATAGATGATAGGTAGGTAGGTAGATATGTAGATAGATAGATAGATAGATAGATAGATAGATAGATGATGGGTAGGTAGGTAGGTAGGTAGGTAGATAGATAGATAGATAGATAGATAGATAGATAGATAGATCGATAGATATTTAAAATAACATTTTGCACATTTGTAAAAAAGAGGGATTTTCTCTTCATTCTTCTGCTGAGGCCACAGAGGATTCTCCCCTTTTGGACCACTCTTTTCTCTCAATTCAGACCACCATCGATGCCAACAAGTCCACTTTCTGGCTGAAAACATGTCTGATGCAAATGCAAACTAACTAAATCAATGCAATTTTTGAACAGAAGGAAGTTTTCAGCAACTGATATAAAACACACCGAAATATTCTTCCCAAGCTCAGCTGGCCAGTGATTCTGCTGAACACTTTAAAAAGAATAATTTGGAATTGCCTCTTGGGGAAATACAAGAGATATTTCACAGATCCTCAAAAAAGGCTGGTTTCTCAAGTTAATCCTTTGGTTGGTGACACGCTTTAATTTCCAACATGAATAAAAGTTCTTTGACATGTTTTCCATTCAGTTCCCCTGTATTGGTAGCGATCTGCTGGTGATGTCACAATCATGTCACTGACCTGGTTCGGTTGGTGCCTGTCCGAGGATGCCGCCATCTTTTTTTAAAAAATTCCCTTTTCTTCTGAGCATGCACAGAAGCCGAGTTTCTAGAATTATGCAATAATCGACATCTTATTTTTGGCTTTTTTTAGTTTATTTTTTTTCCAGCACTGTGCATGCATGTGCATAAAATGCATGCATGCCCACAAGGCACACCCACGTGCTGCAGGAGTAAGCGAACCGGCAGCAAGGTAAGTTAGAACCCACCTCTCTATGATACTGAGACCGAAACAAACTCATGCTTCATGTAAGGAAAGTCCATATGGGGCAATTTCCACCATGCTTTTGCAGGAGAGGCGGAGTAACGACACGGACACAATGAGCTGGATTTAAACTGGGTCATTTTATTAAAATAAATTTGCATAATTTATTTAATCAAATTAGCATAATCAACATGAATAGCTAATGACCCTAACTTGGACCTGCAGGGTCAAACAATTGCTTCCGGGGCGGAAAATGACATATAATAAACTTCCGGGACAACATATGGGCGTAGCTCCATGCTAATCCAGGTGAGGGACCCCTCCCTCACCTGAGACCATGCCATGCACTTGCATGTGGAAGGTCCCGCCGGCTAACCCCTAAAAGGGGAATTAAATAGGCGGGACCCAAAGACAGGTTCCCCCCAGCTGCTCAGGTCGCCAATACCACAAGCTTGGAGAGAACCTGTCAATCATCCCCAAAGATGCCCAATGGAGAACACGCAGTTGCTAAACCACCACCCAGTTTTCCGCCCCTAACCTGCCTACCCAAATGACCAAAGGTAAGCCAATTAACCTAAACAGGTGCAAGCACCCCTAACAGCTTTATCCGTCTCCACAGTGTGGAATAGGCGAAAAAACGGTCATGGCTAAGGGACCAGACCGCCAAAATTTCCTATTCGGCCCCCTAGGGCGACCCAAAATAGCACACTGTAAGATAGGGAGGGCAGGTGGGTGTCTGCAATTAATGACAAGCCCGGGCGAGAAGGGAGAGCCTCGGGCCTGCACGCCCTTATATAGGGCAGGCAGGCCCCGCCCGGACACATCACCAATCAGGCCACCCACGCCTGATCATCGGCCGAGATCTCACGAAGTCTCGCGAGATCTCGGCCGAATCCAAGATGGCGGCCGCCGTGTGCCCTTGTCTCCCTGGGCCTCCAGCAAAAGGCACCGGTGAGTAAAGACCACCGGTGCTATTTTCTGTCTAAATCACTGGAGCAAAGAATAATTATGTACTTTTAGAATACATTCCCTCTCTTGGGCATCTAGGGTGCATTTTTCTTTGTCCACTGGACCTTTTCTTTATTGCATGCTTTGTTATATTTTTGTGCAATACTTTGTCTTGAGTGGATTCTGTAAAGAAACCACTGATCTTCTGTAATAATCTCTGTGGCAGGCGATCCCATGGCTCTTGTTAGTCATGCATCCCTAAACTGAAATCTGCCAGGCAGTTGGTTATGCCACAGCTGAGTATTGATCAAGGAAGTAACTTCACAAACTGCTGTTTTTCAAAGTACTAACGTCTTTGTCAATAACCGTCTTGTCTGTAAAATACAGGTTTAGTTAGCGAGAAGAATTCTGAGTTTAGGAGAGAGTTGAAGAGGAACAGATTTAGATTCAATCCTGTGAAAACAAGAGTTGGAGGGGGCATTCAGAGTTGGGACATTTCATCTTTAGTCTTGGATGGGTTTGGACTTGCCCACACAAGACTGGTATACAATGTGGGGCTCATCTTGGATTTGCAGCCCCTGCTTGAAGAGCAGGTGGCAGCTATGCTTAAGACAGCATTAGCACAAATTAATCAAATGTATCCAGTTGCGCCTGATCCTAGACTGGAGTCATTCATGCCTTAATTACCCCAACAATGGAACTACTATTATGTTCGCTACATGGGGCTGTCCTTGAAGGCCACTTGGAAAATTCCACTTGTCAGAATGGGTAGTGTTGAGCATGCCTAGATCTGTTCCTGGTTGTGTAATCATACCAGAGGTGAAATGCTCCCCGTTTGGTTGTGCCTGTTGATCGTCAGAGAGCCGATCGTGAATGCAGCATGAGGCTCTGCCCACCCACTTGGATGCCACCATTTGGGTTCTTTTATCCTCTGCACACACGCAAAGCATTCTGTGAATGCACAAAGGGTAAAAGAACCCAAATGGTGGCATCCAGGTGGCTGGGTGGAGCTTGCATTGCCTTCGCAACCGGCTCTCTAACGACCAACAGTCACAACTGAACTGGAAGCATTTCACCCCTGAATCATACCCAATTAATATATGCCAGTGGATCCATGTCAAGCTGAAAGGTATAGTATAGCACAGGGCTCTGTTGCAGGTTGTGCATTGAATGACACATGAATAATCAAAACCACTGTTCCGCTCTGTTTTGCATTGGTGAGCTCATTATTAGAATATTGTGTCGTTTCATGCACTGGAAGGACACAGACAAAATGCGACAGTCATCTAGAAAAGGGGTTTGTTCCAAGCTTCCTACTTTCTTCAATAAATATTATATAGCTATGGTTCCCCAATTCCTTTTGAGCTTGGTTGGGTAGTTCAATCCTGACTATAAAATCTGAGATTTTGGCTATGAGAAATAGTTATTATCTCTATTTCTCTTGGCTATGACAAATAGATATTCAGACCAATGGAAATAGGACTTAGAGGTAGTTTCCTACCGGTGCGGTCCAGTGCACCACTCCGGTAGTGATGTGCCAATTGCGCAATTTGAACACGATAGCTACGGTGCTGTCTTTGCCAGTCCGTGCATGGAGCCATATTTTTTTCTAATTTTGGGTGATTTTTTTGCTCCCTGAGCATGTGCAGAAGGAAAACTGTCCCTCTGTGCATGCATGGAAACAAAATCACTCGAAGGGATATGCATGCGCAATATTGCAATGTGCATGCAGCACGCCATCACTCTACTAAACAAATAATTCCCTCAAAACTGTCAGACTTTCTACTAAATCTGCACTTCTATTTCTACTAGTTTTTCTCATCATTCCTATCACCCATTTCCTCCCATGTTGACTGTATGACTATAACTTGTTGCGTATATCCTAAGATTTTTATTAATATTGCTTCTTCATTGCTTATTTGACCCCTATGACAATCATTAAGTGTTGTATCACATGATTCTTGACAAATGTATATTTTATTTTATGTACGTTGAGAGCATATGCACCAAGACAAATTCCTTGTGTGTCCAATCACACTTGGCCAATAAAAATTCTATTCTATTCTATTCTATTCTATTCTATTCTATTCAGTAGGAAGGTATGAGGAACCCGCCCCTGATGGGAATGTATAGGAGACTTTCCTGTCCTATTGTCCTGTGATGATAGGGAAAAATCTATATTATGGGGATTGCTACCCTTTGGTTGACCAGTGGAGAACACAGCTAGAATTTAGTGCTGTTTTAAGTGAGAAAATATTACAAAATGGATAAAGCTATGTCAGATACATAGATGAGGCTGGAACCTGTTATGTATACTCCCTTGCAGCTTGAGGAATGTTTAGATTCGGAGGATGAGTGGGATTTAGACATCATAAATTTCCCTATTAGCAATGTTAGTGAAGACCATGGAGCTAATGACATAGACATAAGTTCGGGTGACTCAAATGGGGGAGATAATAGATGGAGGGATGCTCGTTTCAGACACTTTCAGAGATACTTGGAAGAAAGAGGGAGGAGATATTAGAGAGTAATTAATTAATCAATTACCTCACATCCGGGTGTAAAACGGAAGAGAACCTGAATTTGTTCAATCTTGCAATCTAAAGATGGTCGAGTCCAGGACTTGCTCTGGAGCGTAAGCTATCATGTGTGATTTATTACTTGCTTTTTCATGACTCCTGGCTAGCCCTGATTAGCCCATAAATTTTAGAATGACTTGTGGAATGTCTTTTATGTTACTGCCAAGCTTATCTACCTAATTGCTGAGATAGAGATGAGGAGAGAAGAAAACTGCGTGCAAAGTTGATGTGTTAAAAGGAGAAATAAAGAGGATGTGTTTTACAATGAGACGCATTGAGAAATCATTATGAGCCTGAAATCAGAACAGAACCTGAGGTTTTGGAGAATTTAGGAGAATTGTTTGTTTGTTTCTCATTGCATTAAGATTATTATTATTATTATTATTATTATTATTATTATTATTATTATTATTATTAATAATTAGATTTGTATGCCGCCCCTCTCTGTAGACTCGGGGCGGCTCACAGCAATAATAAAAACAATGTACAGTAACAAATCTAATATTTAAAAATATCTTAAAAACCCTTATTTAAAAGCAAAACATACACACAAACATACCATACATAAACTATATAGGCCTGGGGGAGATGTCTTACATCATATATTTTCACATCCTTCTTCAGAGTGGGAGCACACTGTGATATCAGTTTTCGGCTGTTATGATCAAAGCAGGCTCCTGAGGCCATGTTATCCCTTGTCCACAATGGTATTTTTCTTTTTGATTACAACCTTCTATGGGTATATATACATCCCCCCCATTGAACTGATAGTTTTGTTCCTACAGTTGTTAAATACAGTATTTGCTTTAATGCCAGAAAAGGGATAGAGTTCTTAAATGTATAGCCAATATACATAAGAGCTTGGGCCTGCATGCACGTACAAAAGAGGCTGTACTTCCTGAGAATGCTCAGGAACATTAATTTATCTCAGCATCTACTGTTGTCCTACTATCGCAGCACCATTGAGAGTGTCTTGACATACGGCTTGGTATGGAAGCAGCTCTGTAGCGAACAAAAAAGCTCTACTGAGAATTATTAAAACTGCCCAGAACATCATTGGGCTCCAGCTACCCGTCCTGGATGACATCTTCACATCTCGCTGTTCTAGGAAGGTGCATACTATTCTCAAAGAATCTTCTCATCCTGCTTACAATCTCTTTGAATTGTTGCCTTCTGGCAGAAGATATAGAACAACTAGAACTCGGACCACACGTTTCCTGAATAGTTTTTATCCCAGAGCTATACTCGCACTTAACAACGAACTAAAGGGTCACCATCAGTGAACTGTTGGACAATATTACTCGGTTTGTCATGTAGATGGTTGAGTGATTCAGGGTGGGGAATTTGTAGTGGGTGGGACATTTATTCTATTTTTTATTCTATTTTATATTCTATTTTTAAATTTACCTATTCTGATTTTATGTGTGGTGGGACTGGTCTCTAGGTGTCACACGACTTTCGTTGCCAATGACAATTCGTTGTTTTTGACAATGACAACAATTATTATTATTATTATTATTATTATTATTATTATTATTATTATTATTATTATTATTATATGAGCAAGAAAGGGCCTCAAACCTGAAATATGCTGAAACTAAGCATGCTACTGTGGATTTCAGTTTTAAAGGACTAGATCATTTGGAACACAAACACATGAAGTCCTCTCTGAGTTTGCTTGTTTGCTTGCTGATATTTCATTGCCCAACTAGATAACATAATCAGCAGCAGTGAGTGTGGCATATTCTTCCTACTTATTAATGAATAAAGATAATGCTTTATTATCTTTAATGCTTACAAATAAAGCTTACCTTCTTACTTCACTTTTCTTTTGCTTTACCAAGCTGTGAAGGTCATAAATTTGGGGATTGATGGCAAAGTTGCTTTTTCATCACTGTCGTAACTGAATAGTCACTAAACAAGATAGACACTAGGGCAATCTGAACACAACTGTATATATGTGCAGATTGATTGTTTGTTTGTTTGTTTGATTGATTGATTGATTGATTGATTGATTTATTAATTAGATTTGTATCCCGCCCCTCTCTGGAGACACGGAGCAACATACAAATCCAGAGAAGCAGACTCAAAACATGCATAATAAATGACATACTGTATTCCAAAAAAGATTCTCTGAGACATTCTACAATGTCTCTTTGGGATCATAAGCTAAAACAATGTCTGTCAGGATACCTTGATCCAACGAATACATATCAGGTTTCTGAGTCTATTTCTTGTCTTTTACTGTTTTTCTTCAGCAATTAGGGAATCATTTTTGTGTGCACGAGTTGTTTCAATCAGCTGCTCTTCCATTCAGAAGAGCAGAATGCAGTTGTGAGAATTTGTAAGTAAAATGTAGGGCATGTGAGATGAGAGAGGACCTAGTCTGTGGGTCCAAGGGCATCGTTTGATCTTCACTGACCCATTTGTGAGAGTTCTCAGGTATTTGAGAGAGATTTCAGAGAATTTCGGTCAGTTATCAATTGTAGAATTATGAAAACGTTCAGGATAAAAGCTGATTACCAATGGTCACCATCTGCTTTATGGGTCAAAAATCTCATCAAGCTAATGTGCCCTAGTTCATTTTCCAGTTAAGCAATTAAGAGAGAGCTCTTTCTCATAATTGCTTGTGCTCTATATAACCCGTGTACAATGAAGGTTGAAGGTGATGGAAGGGGACTAGGATGTCAAGCCTCATTCTACACGCATTCAGTAGATGCTCTCTATATAGAATATACAGAGAAGTTCTGAATGCAAAGGGGGAAAAACAAAGCTCTCCCACTGCTCTGGCAGTGTATACATGTGCATATAATTCTCTTTATAATTTATTGATGGACTGGTTAATCAGATCCATTTTTATACCTACAGTCAGTCACTTACACAAATATTTTCCCTATAAATCAATTCTGCCTTGGTTTCTCATTATTCTGCAAATACACATGTGGGTTTTCATAATCCACACATATATTTGCATTTCAATATCTATTTGCATGAATATTTTTAAAAAGTATTTTCTTGCAGAACACACATTTCTAAATGTATGCTGATACCTGTTATGAGTGAGGAATTGCAACAGAACATATGCAAACATCAGTAAATGTTTATTTCATTTTTCAACACTTGGCATGCTTTTCGAAGTAAATAGACTCTCTCCCTCTCTCTCTCTCAACCGGTATCTCCAAACTTAACTCCACTCTCTGAATCATTTTCATTCTTCCTCGCCCCATGTTCTTTCTCCCTCTCTTCACTGTACTTATGTAACTTCATGGTGTGTGAGCACTTTCACTGTGAAAGGCAAAAGCTAAAAACTATGGAAGCTGTGCAAGGCATCTTAAAGCAGTGACTGAAAATGGAGGCACTTTTATCCACTCGTCTCCATTCCACTGAGAAAGGTAACAGAGCAATAGCATGAGAAAACCTCCTAAAAGAGCAGTACAAAGGATGACCTTCTCTTGGAAACCTCAGATATCTTGAAACAGTAGCACATAATTCAAAGTCACAATTCAAAGTGTTGGTTATGACCTATAAAGCCCTTCATGGCACCGGACCAGAATATCTTCGGGACCGCCTCCTGCCGCACGAATCCCAGCGACCAGTTAGGTCCCACAGAGTTGGCCTTCTTCGGGTCCCGTCGACTAAAGAATGTTGTCTGGCGGGACCCAGGGGAAGAGCCTTCTCTGTGGGGGCTCCGACCCTCTGGAACCAGCTCCCCCCTGAGATTAGGATTGCCCCCACCCTTCCTGCCTTTCGTAAACTCCTTAAAACCCACCTCTGTCGTCAAGCATGGGGGAACTAAAACATCTCCCCCTTGCCCATGTTGTTTTGCCGTTTGATTGATTGACTGTGTGCCTGTTTTTTATATATATTGGGATTGTTTTATGAATTTTTAAATTTAAAATTGTAATTAGATTGGTGGGAATTGGATTTGTTACTATGTACAGTTTTTATTATTGTTGTGAGCCGCCCCGAGTTTGCGGAGAGGGGCGGCATATAAATCCTATAAATCTAATCTAATCTAATCTATAATTGATGCTCCTACCAGATTAAGCAGGGTAGTTTTAAAGGATGGCTTCAGATAGATTGGACTATATTGTAACTTGACACCTCACCTGCCTCCTATTGAACCTGCCCTACTAGCTGAATAGGTAGTATAGGAATTAGATACTGAAGTCTCCAATTTCTAAACACCTTGTTGGAAGATATTTCTTGGAATCTTAGATCATCTAATTAATAGATAATTAGACAATCCTGGAGTATCTTTATTGTTATCTAACCCTCGCATCCTGGACATAAATTGTTTCAGCTCCTACTCTCAAAATGACCCTAAAGAGTACTGCACAGCAAGACAACTAGACACAAGAACAGTTTTTCCCCGAACGCCATCACTGTGCTAAACAAAGGCTGCATTACTATTAGTCTTCTCATCATTTCTGTCACTCATCTTATGACTGTATGTCTGTAACTTGCTGCTTGTATCTTTACAATTGATATTAATATTGATTGTTTCCTGATTACTTATTTGTACTCTATGAAAATCATTTTCTGTTGTACCTCATGATTCTTGACAAATGTATCTTTTCTTTTATATACATTGAGAACATATGTACCAATGGCAAATTCCTTGTGTGTCCAATCACACTTGGCCAGTAAAGAATTCTATTCTATTTTATTCTATTCTATGATACTAGAGGGAATATATACACTAGTAGGACATACAATTCCAATTATATTATTATTATTTATTAGATTTGTATGCCGCCCCTCTCCAGAGACTCGGAGCAGCTCACAACAGCAAAACACAGTATAGTACAAATATAATTATTAAAAACAGTTAAAAAACCCTTAATATAAAACAGTCATACACCCCAGACAAACCATACATAAAACGGAACGGCCTGGGGGAATCAATTTCCCCATACCTGATGGCAGAGGTGGGTTTTAAGGAGTTTGCGAAAGGCAAGGAGGGTGGGGGCAATCCTGATCTCCGGGGGGAGTTGATTCCAGAAGGATACATAATATATAGATTGTCAGGGAACATATGTCATCACAAATGAAAATACAGTATATCACAACAGAAACATTGGAGGACTTAAAATGCTGTTTTTTTCACACTCCTTCAATATGAAACAATATATGCATTGGCATACTTAGTGCTGGCTCCTTTGTATCAGAGGAGTAAATCCAAATTCAGACATTGTAAATGAGAACAACATCTGACTATATACTGAATAAGTTACAATGGAGCTTCTCACAGTTACTTAAGTCCCTTTTGTAAGACCCTGTAACAGTCAGAATTATACCTCAGTAATCACAAAATCATATTTGGGTACTTGGCAATTAGTTCTCATTTATGGTCATTTGCAGCAAGTCCCAATCGTGTATCAGCAACTTTTAGCATTTTCTTTTGTCGTTGCCCAATGTTTAAATACATTTTCTGGCACAAAAAAATGCCTACTGGTGAAAATGGTTACTTAAGGACCCTGTTCTTTGCCTTATCACCATGGTGTTCACTTAACAACTGCCACAAAAGTTGTAAAATTGGATGTGGTCATGTGATGACTCACTTAATAACTGCAACAACCTGCAACTATAATTTGGGGTCCAATTACACTGTCTAGGGCAGTGATGGCAAACCTATGGCATGGGTGCCACAGGTGGCACGCAGAGCCATATCTGCTGGCACGTGAGCTTTTGTCCTAGCTCAGCTCCAACATGCATGGGTGTGCCAGCTAGGTTATTTTTGGCTCGCACAGAGACTCTGGTGGGGGGTTTTGGCTTCCAGAGGGGATGGGGAATGGGGGAGGATATTTTTACCCTCCTCCAGCTCAGGGAAGTCTTTGGAGCTTCTGGAGGGTGAAACCCGAGCCTACTGGGCCACCAGAAGTTGGGAAACAGGGCCTCCGGGAGGCAAGGGAAGCTGTTTTCGCCCTTCCCAGACATTGAATTATGGGTCTGGGCACTCACACATGTGTGATAGCGCGCACTCCCATTATTTCAGCACCCAAGGGGAAAAAAGGTTTGCCATCACTGGTCTAGGGCTACCTGTGTAGGTTGTGCAATCAATAATAATTTCTCTTTTACTTTCATTCCTAGATGTGCTACATTTTCTTTATGTTAGTATTTTATGGGCATCCAGCATGAAAAGAAAGAAGACATTTTATTTATTTTTTAAATCAGCCATGTTAGCTGGGCTTTTGTTTGCCTGGTTCTGTACTCTCTCTTCCAAGTGGCTGAAGCTATTCAAGCTATTCCAGCTTTGCTATCCACAAATCTTGCAATTAAGCCATGCAATATATATGTTTTACAGGTGACCGTGACCCATCCTTGCCCCTTTTTGAAGCTTGTGGTATAGCACAGAATAGAAAGCCCTTTGGTATATCTAGCTTCTCTGAAGATGAATTCCTAATATTAAATAAAGGTATTGATTCATTTTAAGCATTTCTAAAACACTCTTCATCTCAACAGATTCCCAAGAAGTACACAATAAAAAAATCAATGTAATAAAACAATATAATCATCAAAACCTTAGAAGCAATGAAATGTAACACTGAGAATAGAGGCAATAAAAACAATTTAAAACGTCTGGAACTATGAGACATCTTGATTTGGCATCAAAGAAATTCCACAGCGTTCTCATGTTGCTTTTGATCTTTCCCCCAACTAACTTCAGATTGTGTCCCCTTGTTCTTGTGTTCACTTTCCTATTAAAAACACTTCCCTCCTGAACCTTATTTAACCCTTTAACATATTTAAATGTTTCGATCATGTCCCCCCTTTTCCTTCTGTCCTCCAGACTATACAGATTGAGTTCATTAAGTCTTTCCTGATACGTTTTATGTTTAAGACCTTCCACCATTCTTGCAGCCCGTCTTTGGACCCGTTCAATTTTGTCAATATCTTTTTGTAGGTGAGGACTCCAGAACTGAACACAGTATTCCAAATGTGGTCTCACCAGCGCTCTATATAAGGGGATCATAATCTCCCTCTTCCTGCTTGTTATACCTCTAGCTATGCAGCCAAGCATCCTACTTGCTTTTCCTACTGCCTGACCACACTGCTCACTCATTTTGAGACTGTCAGAAATCACTACCCCTATATCCTTCTCTTCTGAAGTTTTTGCTAACACAGAACTGCCAATGCAATACTCAGATTGAGGATTCCTTTTCCCCAAGTGCATTATTTTACATTTGGAAACATTAAACTGCAGTTGCTTTGACCATTTATGTTGCTTTGACCATTTATCTAGTAAAGCTAAATCATTTACCATATTACAGACCCCTCCAGGAATATCAACCCTATTGCACACTTTAGAATCATCGGCAAATAGGCAAACCTTCCCTACCAAACCTTCCCCTGTCACTCACAAACATATTAAAAAGAATAGGACCCAGAACAGACCCTTGTGGCACACCGCTTGTAACCTGTCTCTGCTCAGAATACTCGCCATTAACAATAACTCTCTGATGTCTACGCTTCAGCCAGCTTGAAATCCACTGAACTATCCAAGGATTAAGTCCAATCTTCACTAATTTATCTATCAGCTCTTTATGTGGAACCGTATCAAAGGCTTTGCTGAAGTCCAGATAGGCAATATCCACGGCACCACCTTGATCCAACACCTTTGTGACATAGTCAAAGAAATCAATGAGATTATTAATCTCACTGAATATTAAGAATTTGATTTTGTATACATCTTAATTTTAATTGCACTATATTTTAATCCATCACATTTGTGGAAACCAAGATTTTAAAATAGAACTTTTTGAAACTGCTACTATTTTTTTAATTAGAAAAGAAAGCAAAATGCCTCATCTGACAATGAAATCTAACATCAGTAATGACACAGTCAAGAGAAAAGACGGCCAATCTGATGTGATGGTTAAGACACCAAGCTAGAAACAGGGAGACCATGAGATCTAGTGTCACCTTAGATGGTTGATACCTTGGGCCAGACATTCTCTGTCAGCAGTAAGAAGCACGAAGTGGCTCAAACCACTCTGAAATCTGAGAGAGCCCTGCAATTCTGAAGGCACAAAAGGCCTGCTTTTCAAAGAAGGAGAAGCCTGGGGCCAAACAGTATCAAAATATTAGGCATCTTTTTGGAGGTAAACAGCATGATTTTCAAATAATACAGTAAATGTTGTATCATCAAAACTCTTTTGTAATTCACTCAAGCAGAAAGGACCAGTAGTTCCAAATGTAAGCTATTTCACAGTACTTTGTTAGTCTTTCCTCCAGCTGAATTTTCAGCAAGTCAGTTGTACAAGATTTGTGAGATGGAAAAAAAAGTATAAGAAGGGACAGAATTAGACGTAAATGTTACCTCATTATTACATTATAAGGAAAACAGTAAAGACAGATAAGGCTAAAATTCTCACATTCTAGAATGAATCTGATAAAGGGATAAAGTCAGGGGCAGGTGAAAAAGATCTAGACTGTTGTTCAGTCAGGCTCTCTGGTAGACTCCTCCCGAAAATTCACAGGTACAAATTTCAGACACACACACGTTTGAAAATTCAAAACAATGTTCTTTATAATGAAAATTCACTTAAACTAAGCTCTCTTTTTGTATAGCAAAGAGCACTCGTCTCCAAACAAACTGGTAATTGGTACAAGTCCCTTATCAGTTCTGTGATACTTAGCTTGCAGCTGTGAGGCAATTCACAGTCCTTCTTCTTTCACAAAGTGAAACACACTTTGCCCTGGTTTAGTTTCAAAGCGGGAAAAAGCAACACACCAAGGGCGAAGTCAGCAAGGCAGGCACGAAACACAACGATCAGATAATCCTCCACAATGGCCAAACCCACACACTGCTCTTTATAGCAGCTTCACTAATTACCACAGCCCCATCCAACCACAGGTGGCCTCATTTTCTTTTATAATAATCTCTCAGTTGTTGCTGCCTATGCATCGCTCTCCGCATACGTGGCTGTATCATTAACTCTTGTTCCGAATCCAAGAAGAAGAGAGATAATTGATCTCCTTCTGAGCTGTCTGCCACACTCTCCCCCTCCCTGTCACTCATGTCTTCTTGGTCAGAGGAGCCTTCGTCAGCAGATTCCACCAGGAGCGAAACAGGCCTGCGGCATGTGGATGTCTCCCCCACATCCACAGTCCTTGGGGCAGGAGCTGGGCCAGAGCTAACCACAACAACCATGGTGCTGTATCTGTATCTATTCACAGAGCTCCCATTCATTTCCCTCTTCCACTGTGGAAGAAACCAGGACAACATCGGGAAGCTTTAACATCACATTTGGCATCCATAATTTCGACAGCTCGTTTGGTGCACAATGAAGCCAAATATTATAATCACAAATTTGTTGTCTCACTTTGTTCCACCTTATAGATTGCTTCAGTATATTCTTTACAGCTGTCTGATTCCTAAAAATAGTATACACAGCTTCTTCTGTTGATTGCATAGTATTTATGGGTCTCGTACTAGCCACTCGGCTTTACGCAAACGTACATATAGAACAATAAGGAGCAAACTCTGATATAGATAGATGGATATAGATAGATGGATATAGATAGATGGATTGATGGATGGATGGATAGGAGGGAGGGAGGGAGGGAGGGAGGAGAGAGAGGGAGAGAGAAACTGTTTGGTAATATTCCAGAAGCAATATCTAAATATATATCCATTTAAAAACTATATTTCAGGTGTGGGTTTAGAAAGAAAAACATGAAGTTTATAATTTGCACACTTCCAAGGTTATGTTTGAGCACACATCCAGAATGGCACACATACATGCGCCCGCACACACACACAGTTTGACTCATTTTTAAAATCAATAGAATAATTCAGTGGGAATCAATGGGCGTCTCTTGCCTTGTCTAAATTATACACTTTTTTAAAAGGAAAAAATGGTACCCATTTCTACCTGTACTATGGGAAGAAGCAACCTACAATCTATGTTTGGAAGGGATTCATGCCTGCTGGATTTTCTCAGCATGTTGTCACAGATAACCCTTCACTGCTTCTTCAGGATCTAAATCGAAGCAATACAGTCAAGTTCATTTCTGTGCTAATCGAGTTGTAAGCTAATGAACTGTGAATCTTGGTCACTGGGGGTCTTATATTATTGACCTGGCAATATTATTATAACATTTAATACATTGCTCTGTGCTAAATGCCTTGATTCAACAAGGCTAGAATATGAGACCCCAGAGAAGATTAACAATAACCCATTCCTTTTGCACATTTCCAAAATAGATTTTATGTCATTCATAATGTTGCCACATTTAGATACCAAATTTGCTAGGGGTAGAAATAAATACACCAGCCCATCAGGTGAGAGTGATTTGCAACTCAGATGATGCTCAGAATCAATATAAAAATGTGTTTTTTTAAAGGGCTGTGGCTAAGGATGCTTTCAGATACAGGATATCTAATATTCTAGTAATCAAAAGGTATTCTGTAACCATGCCATACGTTCCCCTTTAATGATCTATTTGGGGTATGGGACAGCAGTGTAACCCACTGGAGAGATAATATGAGTGAGAAACTCTAAAAGGAGAGATATATTTTTTTTAAAAAATGTCTGGGACTGGTGCTTGCATGAAAGAGAATCAGGGTTTTAGTTATGAAATCACCTGATGATAAGAAATCAAAGTTATTCTGCATTTCTGCAACTAAGAATTGGAAGCTTCTCTTCTTCGGCGAATGAAGGCGAATATGCATGTCTCAGGATAATGTTGCAGGATGCATGGAGAACATTTTGGAGACAAAGAAGTTCACTGAGGATGGGCTCCAGCAAGAGACCCATCCTTTTGCCAGACCCATCCTCGAATACAGCTCACCTGTCTGGAACCCACACCGAATTTCGGACATCAACACCCTAGAAAAGGTCCAACGATACTTCACCAGAAGAGCCCTTCACTCCACCACTCGAAACAGAACACCCTACGAAACTAGACTTACAATCCTGGGTCTAGAAAGCTTAGAACTACGACGCCTTAAACATGATCTAAGTATTGCCCACAAGATCATATGCTGCAACATCCTGCCTGTCAACAACTACTTCAGCTTCAACCGCAATAACACAAGAGCATGCAACAGGTTCAAACTTAATATCAACCGCTCCAAACTTCACTGTAAAAAATATGACTTTAGCAATCGAGTTGTTGAAGCATGGAACTCATTACCAGACTCCGTGGTGTCAACCCCCAACATTTTTCCATTAGACTTTCCACAGTTGACTTCTCCAGATTCCTTAGAGGTCAGTAAGGGGCGAGCATTAGTGCACTAGTGTGCCTTCCGTCCCCTGTCCAATTGTCTCTCCTATATTTTATATATCTTTTCTCCCATCCATATATCCTTCCTCTATTCTTCATTGATGTATTCTATTCTCATATCTCTTCTTCTATCCCTTCCCTGATACTTACTACTACGCGTTTTTATTCTCCTTAACTTTCAATTTGTATTGGACAAAATAAATAAATAAAAACAAATAAAGAGTCTGAACATTTGGAAGAATAAACCTTTGGTTCAGATGACTGGCTGAAACTGGATCCTTGCTTTTTCCCTACTATGGATGAAGAGCCAGAATAATTGGAATCTGAACCAGACTGGTCAGAATTAAAAGAGAACTGAATCGAGGCAGGAAAAAAAGTGATGAAAGCCCTGAGAATATTACACTCAGTAGAATGCTTGTTGCAGAGAGACATCTAAAAAAAAGGCTTCCGTGCAAGGGAAAGAGGTACAACACATTTCTGCCAACTATCCCTACATTTATTCTCTAGTGGTCAATAGAGAGAAGCAACACTGAATTCTAACAGCTGGTAAATTTAAGAAAAAGGAGGGGGAGGAATAAGAAAGGATTTTTAAAAAATCCCCAATAGGGCTTGAAACAAACTCTTTTTAAAACTCTGTGAAATAATTCTGCCAGGCTCATTGCCCAGGAAAATTCTTACTTGAAAGCAACTCATCCCTGTATCTCATTTGTCATAAGAGACAATATTGCTGCACTTCCTTTGGAATGGGATGCCAAATCGGAGAATATGGATTCTGTTTTTGGTTTTCCTTCTTCCTGGGATATCATAATTGTAGAACAGATGGTGGGAAACACACCTTTCCATTCAAGTCAATAGAAGTATACTTGTGCTCATTCATCTGACTCTTTCTAAACTGGTATGCTGAAGAAACACTTTTAAAAAAATGATGTAAGGTTTTCACTTCTGGCATCTACACATATGGAGAAAGATTTAGCACATGCCTGTCTGAATAATAATTATTGCAGAAGTTCATGTGTGCTGCTAGAGATCTCCAAAAGCTGTTAGCAATCACAAACAAACTGGACAAACAAATAGGAGAGCCAGTTTGGTCCAGTACAGTGGTTCCCAAACTTTTTCAGTCTATTTCCCCTTCGGTGCTACAAACATGTGATCAGTGCCCCTCATCCCCTCCACGTGGGTGTGGCTTGGTGGTCAGGTGACCGGGTGGGTATGGGCAACTTGTAAAATGTGGTGAAACTCACTTAGCAACACTTTTGCGCTGGGCTGAATTGTGCTCATAAATCTCTCTCATTCTCTCTCTCCCCCTCTCCCTCCCTCCCTTTCTACCATCTTCCTTCCTTCCTTCCTTCCTACTTTCCTTCCTGCCTGCCTTCCTTCCTTCTTTCTTTCTTCTTTTCTTTCTTTCTTTCCTTCTTTCCGTGGGAAATAGCACTGGGTGGAGCTGACCAGGGAGGAGCCGCTGGTGCAGCAGTGCCCAGTGAGGAAGCCGGGCAGGGAGATGCATCCAATTGTCTCATTCACAGTGCCATGGGGCGGATGGACTGGAAGAACCATGATTGAGCAGAGCCAGGGCAGAAACAGGGTGGGCATATAGACAGCAGCCCTGGGATATCTGCTTGCCCTTCCGCCACTCCTCTCAGCATCTGCATTTCCACTAAGGGCCACCCTCACCCCACCCACTGGGCAGACCGGTCTGGATGCTGACTTCGGAAGGCAAGCAGGAATAGGAGGACTGCTTGGAAGGCCGCATGGAAGGCTGTCAAGCATGGCAGGGCTGCGGAGAAGGGAGTAGGCTGCTACCTCCCTTCCCAACCACCCTGACTTGCTTTCCTGCCTTCCATGTGGCCTCTTAACATCCCTCTGCCGCTTAGAGCCTCCCTAAGTCAACCCCCCAGGGATCTCACCCACCCACTTTGTGAACTACTAGTCTAGTGGTTAAGGCAGGTTAGGGTGCAGGAGAGTTCAAGTCTCGCCTTGACTATGAAAGCCATTTGGGTGAACTTGGGCGAGCCACTCTATCTCTCTCAATCCAGCCCAACTCACAGGGTTGTTTTTGTGTAGAAAATAGGAGGAAAAAGGTGTGTTGAATATTGTTTGAAGCCATGAGTTATTTGTAAAAATAATAAAGGTGGAATATAAATAAACAAACATAATGAGTTCAAAAGCTCAAATTATTACATACTGTATGTAAATTGCAAATAATATTATGTGTATACAGTGTTCCCTCAATTTTCGCGGGTTCGAACTTCGCAAAAAGTCTATACCACGGTTTTTCAAAAATATTAATTAAAAAATATTTCGTGGTTTTTTTCCCTATACCACGGTTTTTCCCGCCCGATGACGTCATATGTCATCGCCAAACTTTCATCCGCCTTTAAGAAATATTTTTTTAAATAAACTTTAATAAATAAACATGATGAGTAATCATCTAAATGGTTGCTAAGGGAATGGGAAATGGTAATTTAGGGGTTTAAAGTGTTAAGGGAAGGCTTGAGATACTGTTCATAGCCAAAAATAGTGTATTTACTTCTGCATCTCTACTTCGCGGAAATTCGACTTTCGCGGGAGGTCTCGGAACGCATCCCCCACGAAAGTCGAGGGAACACTGTATATATAATAATAATAATAATAATAATAATAATAATAATAATAATAATAATTTAGATTTCTATGCCACCCCTCTCTGTAGATTAAATGTAATTTAAATTAAATGTAATTGTAAATACACCAAATTTTGCCTCCCCACCAATTCTTTAAGCATATCCTCCAACAGGCCACTCAAAAGCCAAATACGGTCCGCAGCTTGGACAAAGAAACATAAGCCTGATATATAAAGCCTGTTTGAATGTCTGCCCCTTAATGCTGTTGGAAATGAGAAAATGTTCATAAATGCTCATTGCTCAAATGTATCTTATTAGAGAGAAAGAACTGGAAAACCGGTAGGCTATTGTTTCTATGACGCCCTTCTCCTGAGACTCAGGGCGGCTTACAACAAGACAAATACAATATGTGAGAAATCTAACAATTAAAATACTAAAAAAACACATCAATCTAATTGTTCTTCCAAGGGAGAGCACCTCTTCTCTTGCAGCACCTCAGTTCAGAGCTTCCTGAGAAGCTGTGGTAGTTGCTTCCTGATTTGGTTATTTTCATCAAAAATATTTGTTTACTCCTCCGGGAATAAATTACAGCATCTTAGTCAAAAAATGGTAATTAGTTCAGAGGAACAATAAGAGGATCTCAAGAAGCTGCCTAAACTTTCTAGGCGGCGTGCTTACTCTTGCAGAACCCCTGCCATAAAATTTTTTGAGTTGGCTTGGCAAAGAAGATGCAAGAGAACAATGCTAATAACATTCCGAGCGTCTACCCTGCCATCCTACTCACCGTGGCTGGAAGCCCGCCTGCTAATGATAGCCGAAGTAGTGCATGGGAACCGGCTGTGAGCTAAAAGCTTAAGGATGGCCATTATGCGTAAGCTCTCATTACAAAGCCCTTCAGAGATGAAGAATGCTCTTTTGTCGTTTAGAACACTGCATCTAACCCTTGGGTTCTGAATCGTACAGTGAAAGAGAATGGGATGTCCGGAGGAGCCCTTTATTCAGGCTAATTTGCTGACTGGCAGCTTCTCTTGTTGGCAAGTGCTAATCTTACTCTCCAGTGCTCCCAGCTACAATTGCTCCTTTGTTTATTACAGTTATTATCCTTGTTTAAAGAAGGGAGGGGAGTTAGTGTTAGTTAGCCTGGTGCCATTTATACACCAGCTGCCACACCTTGCTATTGCCTGCTCCCCATCTCCTTCATATCAGCAATTGTTCTTCCTATGTTTCATTTGTTAATGGGTGGGCTGGTATGGCACTAAGGTGTGATTATTTCTGGGCTAGTTTACCCAAATTGTTCTACTTTTTGGAAAGGGTTTGCCAGAGAGTTTGGAGAACTTTTGAAATTTAATAAAACAGCCTCCCTCCACTCATTTGTTTCCCCAGAAGTCATCACTTCTGGAACAAAGGAACCTCTATCAAGCAATTCTACTTCCCCTGCTTGTTTACAGAATAGAATGGAATGGAATAGAATAAAATAGAATAGAATTCTTTATTGGGCAAGTGTGATTGGGCACACAAGGAATTTGTCTTTGGTGCACATGCTCTCAGTGTACATAAAAGAAAATATTGCATTATTACATTCTCCTCTGCTCAACCTGAATGTAGGCAGTCCTCAACTTACAATCAAAATTAAACCCAACATTTCTATGGTAAGTGAGACAGTTGTTACGTGAAATTTGTTCCATTTTATGACCTTTCTTGCCACCTTTCTTGCCACAAAATCACTGCAGTTGTTAAACTAATAAAATGGTTGTTACGTGTACCTGGCTTCCCCATTGACTTTTCTTATCAGGTGGACATAAAAGGTGTCCCTGAGACACTGCAACTCTCATAAACCTGAGCTAGTTGCCAAGCATCCGAATATTGATTGTGTGATCAGGGGGAATGCTGTAATGGTCCTCCTAAGTGTGAAAAGCAGTCATGCACTATTTTTTCAATGCTGTTGTAACTTCAAATGGTCACTAAATGAATTGTTGTAAGTCAAGGACAGCCTGTAAACAGAAAAGTTCATATTCAGATGTGAAGAACTTCACTTTGCCAAATTGCAAGTGGAGAGGAAAGGTATTTTTTAAGGTGAAGCAAACATCTCAAATAGTGCTACAGCAAGCTCATTATTGTTGAAACATAATACTGTACTGTTCAAGTCTATGACCATTTTCATCTCTCATATACCGTGGAGAAACACTAATTTTTGATAATAAGAATAGCTTCTGCAGCAATGGGCAGGATTGAGAACCAAGGGACCTAGATTGTTTGTGAGTAAACACCAAAGAAAAAGTGAACATTACAAAATGAGATCATAAACCCTAGATAGATAGATAGATAGATAGATAGATAGATAGATAGATAGATAGATATACAGACAGACAGACAGACAGACAGACAGACAGACAGACAGACAGATAGAGATAGGAACAGAGATAGAGATTATATATACATACATGAAATATGGGGCTCATTTATATAAAACACAGTAGGTTACAATTATAGTTTCATAATAGTATTAGAAGTATATATGCCATTAGGTAACTATATATGTAACATAGAAACATAGAAACATAGAAGTCTGACGGCAGAAAAAGACCTCCTGGTCCATCTAGTCTGCCCTTATACTATTTTCTGTATTTTATCTTAGGGTGGATATATGTTTATCCCAGGCATGTTTAAATTCAGTTACTGTGGATTTATCTACCACGTCTGCTGGAAGTTTGTTCCAAGGATCTACTAATCTTTCAGTAAAATAATATTTTCTCATGATGCTTTTGATCTTTCCCCCAACTAACTTCAGATTGTGTCCCCTTGTTCTTGTGTTCACTTTCCTTTTAAAAGCACTTCCCTCCTGGACCTTATTTAACCCTTTAATATATTTAAATGTTTCGATCATGTCCCCCCTTTTCCTTCTGTCCTCCAGACTATACAGATTGAGTTCACTAAGTCTTTCCTGATACGTTTTATGCTTAAGACCTTCCACCAGTTTAACATTGTATTTTTTTTGTTGTACTTTCATTTAAAAAATTACTTTATATTTTTTACTTTTCTTTGACAAAGCAGGTGTTTTCGCTTTGACGTTTTCTCTGTTTCTCAGTCATTATTTTAAAAGCAATAAAAAGATAAATTAACTTTACAAACATAAATGATTACTTACATCTACATTTTTCTCAAAAGCATCTGGTGTAAGGTTCATCAACATGTTTGTTGCCTTTCTTTTAGAATACCTGGTAAAGGAGTTACAGACCCTGCTAACTTATTAAAATAATTGGTATAAGATAATAATTCCAAAATTCAGATTACCCGGCTGACTGCCTAGCTCTTCATTCCTAGTTTTTCCTTATCACTATCCAACTATCAGCTTCTGAAATGCCACAAATCAAGAAGTGAGAAAGAAAAGCTTATTTTACCTGCCAGGAAGGTTAATAGAGTTCGTTTAGAGCAATAAAGGTTTGTGGTATTAGGCTAGCAAAGCACTCATTATCTGTTGGAGGTAAAAGGGAGAAATGGTATGGATGTAGCAGACAGGTATTTTGACCATTTCTCCAGAGTCAGGGAGGAAAAAAACCCCCAAATAAATGTGAATAGTTCATTTTACTAATATTTCCTAGGTCACATTAAAATACTATATTTTGCTCCCATTGTGACCAAGTCCAAAAGAGCATCGTGGACTTGCTCAAAATCCACAATGTAATTTTAGTGCAAATATAAGAAATATTGGCACTTAAAAATAATGCGTATTACTGATCATGGAATGGAATAATTAAACAATTATGCATTTTCCTTTTTGGCAAGAGGACATAAAATATCAGGGGGTATAAATTAAATTAGATTTTTTATTGGACTGTAGCACTTAGATATCTAATTCCTTTTTAGAGCGTTACTCATACATTTTCCCTGAATACTATAGAAGAATTTTATTTATTTATTAGATTTGTATGCCGCCCCTCTCCGTAGACTTTAGAATTGAAGATTTTAAGAATTATGTAGTTCACTCAAGAATTAAATGAATTAAAAGAAAATATTTTCTAAAAGTTGGTGTATCACAAAAGGAGCTTGAATTCTGTTGTGGTTTAGTTACTTGTTTCTAAAAATTGACATTTTAATTAAAAATAATGTTTATTTTTGCTATCACTATTTAAGTAGGAGGGTTTCATAGCTAACATTTAAAATAACCAAATAGCATATCTGGTCTTCGATCATTCCAGGTAAATTTTGCCATGGAAAACAATAAACACCTCAAGATAAATACTAAAATTACACCCTGACTTTCACTAGGAGGCAAAACAGATTTTTATAGCATAAGAAATAAGACTGCAACATTTAATCAATTACAATTAATTACTTAATAACTTTGAAGCCAACTAATTAGACAGATCAGAGGATGTTATTAATTTATGTGCTTGTTAAAAAGTAGAAATTATAAGCATTTTAAAAAGATGCATTCTTTTTTTTTTCTTTCATTACAAAAGAATGCCTCGTATTGTGCTTTTTATCACACATAAGACACACACAAACTTAAAACATATGGACTTGGTATAGTTTCATTTATGAGAAATTTAATCTGTCAATCACTTATCCAGAAATTACTTGAATAATACTTACTTTAATGAGAACTACTAGAAAATGGAAAGATTATAGACTAGGCTAGGAAGTAATATCTCTGAAAGAAGGAAGTAGAAAACCAGTTTATATTGTTTGCAAGATCACTACACGAATGTATTCATTAAGTCTGTCAGCAGTTAAGCCAAACTCAAATAAAGTTCATATTTAAAAAAACAAACAAATTTAATCTGCTATGTTTTAATAATACATTCTTCTAAATAATATATTCATTTATAACAAAGTAATATAGAAATTTTTGTCAACAGGTCACAAGCTTAAATCTTACAGTAAAAGTGTAATTATGTATGGGTTTTCAAAAATGTACTCTTAAATAATAAGCAGACTCAGAAATCCGGAGATCATTAAAATTGGTACAAGGTAATCCTACCCCATGTGATCCAACTTTTAGTGGTCACAGTGACATCTGTAACACTATTGTCAGGCTAATGTCAGACATGAAGAATCAGGACTAGACATTAAGTTGCAATTAAGATGATTTATTGCTCACACCTATACCCAAGAATCTAGTCAACTAACAGTCGGCATGAAAGAGTCAGCCTTCTCCAGGTCCTATCAAATAGACAATGTCGCTTGGCGGGGCCTGGGAAAAGAGCCTTCTCGGTGGCGGCTCCGGCCCTCTGGAACCAGCTCTCCCTGGAGATTCATATGCCCCCACCTTCCTCGCCTTTCGCAAGAGTCTGAAGACTCATTTGTGCCATCAGGCTTGGGGCTATTAAGTACTTGCCCCCTGGCCAATGAATGAAATGTATGGTTTTTGTGTGAATGGGAGCGAGTGATTGGAAATAAATTGGGGTTCTTAAACTAGTTAATTTTAAGCTAATTGGATTTAAAATGTTTTTTATTGTCTTTTTCATATGTTGTAAGCCGTCCGGAATCCTTGGAGAGGGGTGGCATATAAATCCAATAAATAAATAATAAAATAAATAATAAATAAACCTCAGACAATTTCCCTTTATTTCACTAGCTTATGCCAGAGAATAAGTGGTTAAAATGCACCCTGCGTGAATAGGAAATTATATACGATAGTCTTTTTTTAATTGAAATGTTGCTTTCTGAATATATTTCTTTTCAAGGTAACTTTGGAGAACAAGAGAAGAGAAAGGGAAATAAAACAGAGTGAATTTGTACTAAATCCAGCAGCAAAATTGGCCTCTACTGTATGGAACAATGAGGTTCAGTTCCACAAATCACTCCAAGCAGCCTTCCATAGAGAATTGCTGGTTGTGTACTACACAGCTTACATACAGCCACACAGGTCCCATCTAACTGTTTTTATAGACTCAGTGCATTTCTCACCAACCCTCTCTTGAAGCAGACAACCTGAAATAGAAGGTGAGGGAAAATGGGTGGCAAAATCATTTTAAAAACAAAACAAAACCAGAAAGAAGCAGTTGTAACCATCTGGAAAAAGCACAAAAAACTGCAACAATTACAGTCAAATGTTACATCACCTGTATAGACTGGCATATTTCAGATGGGAGATTCATGAATACTTTTGAGACTGAAGAAATGGGAGAAGCATATCTCAGTGCTGCCTCTATGCTATTTGTTGGGGATGCTATTTGTTGGGGGTCAAGAGAAAAGGGAGGGTCTTGCCTTCTCTTTCTGCTCAAGATCCCCATGTACAATTGGTGGGTCACTGTGTGACACAGAATACTGGACTCGATGGGCTTTGACCCGATTCAGCATGGCTCTTCTTATGTTCAAATCATAGCATAGCATAGCAGTTAGACTTTATATATCGCTTTATAGTGATTTAACAGCCCTTTCTAAGCGGTTTACAGAATAAGCATATTGCCTCCAATAATCTGGGTCCTCATTTTACCCGCCTCGGAAGGATTGAAGCAGCCAACCTTAAGCTGGTCGTGAGATTTGAACTGCTGAGCTACAGCTAGCAGTTAGCTGAAGTATCCTGCAGTGCTGCACCCTAACCACTGTGCCCCCTGGCTCTTCACCAAATTGGGAGGGAGACCCAGGGAACATGGCATATTGGAAGGAATATACAATTTATGTATGGTATGTTTGTATGTATGTCTGCTTAATAATGGGTTTTTAAAAATATTTTAAATTGTAAATTATTAGATTTGTTATGAACTGTTTTATTGTGTTGTGAGCCGCCCCGAGTCTACGGAGAGGGGCGGCATACAAATCTAATAAATAATAATAATAAATAATAATATAAGATGAACTATGCAAGGGCATGATCCACATCATGTTATGCATGAGTATAGGTAGATATATACCTTCTTCTGAGAGCAGGCAATAGATTTTCCCTTTTAATGCGTCTCATTGTGCTCACAGTAAAAAAAAAATGACATCAAAGGTTATCTTAATTGAACTTAATAAAATATTCCACCCTGCCAGAATGTTATGCCAAGTCATTATGACTGAGATACTCTGTGTGTGTGTGTGTGTGTACGTATGTATGTAGCAACACAGAAACCTGTACTAGTCAGTTCTAATCTTCATGATTTCCATCAACAAGTGTACATGGACAAGCCAAGTCTAAAAACAGTAGAGAATTTCTAGAAGCCTTACACTCTGACAAATTAGCTATCTATAGACATAAACAATACCTATTGTGCAAAAAAGACAACCAGCAAGCCAAAAAGAGGACAAAAATACCAAAACACCTCCCCACCAGCAATCAATAACCAGATTACCCTAGATCATCTTGTGGACATCAACTCCCAGAATTCCTGGAGCCAATTATGCTAGCTCAGGAATTCTGGGAGTTGAAGTCCACATGTCATACAAGAGCCAACTTTGCCTACCCCTGGCCTAGATTAATTTCAAGGTTAAGATCACACCAACAATCAAGAGGTAAACGATACCCCAATCAAGGAACTACCAAACAATCTTACAAGGAACAGCCCAACCAAAGATCCTCCAAGATCACCAACACTGACAATAGAATTTAAATTGAGAACAAACCTCACCTCTTACCAGCAGTGATAATGTTACCTACTTTGTGTAATGAAATGTCTGCAAGAAAACACCAAGCTAGAGAACACCAAGGATGCCTCATTTCAACCCAGAGCCATCAATATCCTCCTTTATTGGAACCACAAAAAGACACAGAGGGGGAGTCTGGGAAGATAGTTTCCAAGGCTATTTGTTTTCAGGTTTCCCTAGAAGTGTGATGGCAATGTCAACATATCTTTTCTACTGCAAACTGTGGGATAGACAGCTTCTATTTGGTTTATTTGAGTACTCAAAGGTATCCAGGCCCCAATTTCACATGACTTTGTAGGAAATGACTTTTTAACTGTACAATACCTAGAAACAGATTTTATTAAAGTCGTTGACTAGAAATACCAGTAGAATTTTTGTTGTGCAGGTGTTACATGATAGCAGCAACTTTGAGTTACTAATAGTCACATAGAGTTGACTTTTTCAGGTGGTCTAGCACAGGGGTCCCCAACCACCGGGCCGCGGACCAGTACCGGGCCGCGGGGCATGTTGCACCGGTCCGTGGAGTCAGCAGCTGCCGGCCCTCATGCCGCCACCCCCTCCCTCCAGCGCTTCGCCTCCCGCCGGGCAAGAGGCCTCGGGAGGCAGGTTCTGCCGGCCACAGGACGATGGACAGAGGGGCGGGAAGGACCGAGAGGCTCAAGCCTCTTTTGGCTTCTGCCGCGGGGCGCTTTTGCGTTTTTGGCTGGGGGGAGGCAGGAGGGCCAGCCTGACCCCCTGTCTCCAGCGCTTAGCCCCCGCTGGGCAAGAGGGCTTGGGAGGCAGGTTCTGCCGGCCACAGGGCAATGGCGGGAAAGAGGGGCGGGGAGGACCAGCACCCCCATGCTTAATCCCGCCCCCAACCACACCCCTTTCCGCCCCCACTGGGCCATAGAAAAATTGTCTTGCTGAAACTGGTCCCTGGTGGAAAAAACGTTGGGGACCACTGGTCTAGCAAATATAGGAAGGCTAACATTTATGGTATGGATTGAACTTGGAACATTTTGAATGCAAAATCTGTGAGTTATGACTGAGTTATGAACCCTCTGTTATGGAATGGGACAATTTACCGTAGCAAACTCATTGTGGGACAATTCACCACGGCCAACTCGCCACAGGACAATTTAATAATTCAATTTAATTACAGCATTTAGAATAATTATTCTGATTTTTGTCATTCACATTTCATTCTGTCTCTCCTTTTGGATTCTTTCTTTAATGATTCAATTCTATTTCTTTTATATTAATATAACTCTTCTCCCGCCAAACAAATTGTCCCACAGCAAGTTGGTCAGGGCAAATTGTCCTGCAGCCAGGGCAAATTGTCACAGGCCAGTGGTTCTCAACCTTTCTAATGCCACAACCCCTCAATACAGTTCCTCATGTTGTGGTGACCCCCAACCATAAGTCTAGCACCAATTTTCACAACAGAGCTTTAAGTTGATTTGCAGGAAGGACAAAGGGGACACCCTACCATAAACGCCTGATTGATTGGATTGTAAAAATACGTTCGAAGGCGCCAGAATAGAAACTTAGTTCCTAATACCATGGGAAATTTGTTTTTTCCCATGGTCTTAGGTGACCCCTGTGAAACGGTCATTCGACCCTCAAAGGGGTCCCGATCCCCAGGTTGAGAACCACTGTCATAGACCCTTCTTTTATGTGGTTGAGAGTAAAACCTTTATGCCAAATTGATTTTGCAGATTATGTATATGTAGATAGTCCTTGACTTACATCCACAATTGAGCCCAACATTTCTGATGCTTAGTAAAACATTTGTTAAGTGAGTTTTGCCCCATTTTATGATCATCCTTGACATGGTTGTTAAGTGAACACTGCAGCTGTTAAGTAAATAACATGGTTAAGTGAATCTGGCCTTTTTCTCATCATAAGCTTGCAAGAGCTGATTACATAGCATTAGCAGTATCATTTAGATTTATATACTGCTTCACAGTTCATACAGGTTTACAGAGAGTAAGCATATTGCCCCCAACAATCTACATGACCCCATGACATTACAACTGTCATAAATATGGACCAGTTGCCAAGCATCCAAATTTCGATAATGTGTCTATGGGGATGCTGCAATGGTTGCAAGTGTGAAAATGGTGGTAAGACACTTTTTTTCAGTGCTGTTGTAACTTTGAATGGTCACTAAACAAACTGTTGTTGTTGTTGTTATTATTATTATTATTATTATTATTATTTATTGGATTTGTATGCTGCCCCTCTCCGCAGACTCGGGGCGGCTAACAACAATGATAAAAAACAACATGTAACAATCCAATTTAATAAAACAACTAAAAACCCTTATTATAAAAACCAAACATACACACAAACATACCATACATAACTGGTAATGGCCTGGGGGAAGGAATATCCTAACTCCCCCATGCCTGGCGACAAAGGTGGGTCTTGAGTAATTTGCGAAAGACAAGGAGGGTGGGGGCCGTTCTAATCTCTGGGGGGAGTTGATTCCAGAGGGCCGGGGCCACCACAGAGAAGGCTCTTACTCTGGGGCCCGCCAAACAACATTGTTTGGCCGACGGGACCCAGAGAAGGCCAACTCTGTGGGACCTTATCGGCCGCTGGGATTCGTGTGGTAGAAGGCGGTTCCAGATGTATTCTGGCCCAATGCCATGTAGGGCTGTTGTAAGTCGAGGACTACCTATACTTAACTACAAAAGTTATGGGTTGTTTTTGTGTGTGTGTGTGTGTGTGGTACGGGGTGTTCAGGGAGGGGTGGCACCTCTGATGTAAGGGCAGGTTGTGTCCTTTTAGCGCAGCTCATTTTAGGGCAGCTTTTAGGGCAGCTCGTCCAACTTTGGTCCCTACCTGTCACTCAGCTCTCACCTGTGGCTCTTAGTATTTGTAGCATGCATTGGGGCCACATCGTGGGCAACAGCTTTGAAAGGCTGGCCAAACCAGTAGCAGTTGGGTCATTGACCTTCAGTCATATAGAGACTTGTCTATCCCGAGCATGTCAAGACAGATTCTGGTGGACTGAGTGGATGAAATCTACTAGAATAGGACAATGGTTATGAAGGCATGCATTTTTCCTGTATAAAATACTTATTATAGACATATTTCCCAAAGTCCTTAAAAGAAGACAGCAAATTCCATTTTCTTTTGAAATGGAAATCTCATCTTTCTTAATTTGGACAGTGATCTGGGCTGAGAAAAGCTGCCTCTAGTTAGCCAAGATAATTATTGGAATCTGATACAAAACATTTTAGGAGTTGAATCGTTCCAGCGTGTAGCTCAACTGTGGAATTACGGCTGTTGGGCTGGTTTTACTTCCCTCCTTCTGGAAAAGCACAAGTCGAAGAAAGCTTTTTTTTCTTACTGTCTTATAGGTCTTTGCCTTTAAAGGGATCAAAAGCAGTTTCTTGCCAGATTTGGGGATCTTTAATAACATTTGAACTTTAAAAGGCCATATTGGGGGCTGGCTAGATTAACCAAGAGGCCCTTTGTTTTCTAGCCATATTAATATATACTGAAGTGTATTTAAAGCATCCCGGCTCTACCTGAATTTTACCTATAATATTCAGCAAATGCTGCTTCCAATTCCCTCTTTTTTATTTGCCCTTACAAAAAGAAAGCGAATTGAGCCAGCTGCTGAAAAATCAAGTTACCTAGACCTTATTTTTGCTCACAGTATTGATATTAAAATATGAAAAAAAAATCAAGCAATGATTGACATGTGCATTTTATTTTAAAAGAAGGGATAAACGAGGGAGTGAAAAGTGAATTCCCTCAGGGAAATGCCGCCAAGTGAAACAAGATTTCTACAGTTACACACACATTCCCTGACCTTTTCCACAGTCATATCTTTAATGTTTCGCTGGCAAACTTGATAAAAAGAAAAAAAAATCAAATTCATTTCATTTTTTTAAAAGGTCAGGACACGTGTTTCAGGGGAAAACTCATTTCAGTCTCTACCTTCCACGTGTCAAAGAGAGAAATTTTGTTCCCCTCCTTGTCGAGGGACCTTTTCTCGCCTGTGAACTGAGTCATTGTTTTTGGTTTTACTTGTTTCCAGCACACAAAGACACACACACCACCACCACCACACCATCCAAATAGTATTTAAATAATCAGTCTTAATTTCGCACTGAATAAATCATGGGTTTCGCTTTGTCACTTGCGATATATACCCAGGATACTTAACCACTTTCCATCCCTGCTTTCTTCAAACATTGTGGCAGCTATAGAGAAAAATATTTTAAAGAGGAGGCACATACTGGAACCCTGAACATTCTCCCTGATTTCAGCAGGAAAGCCATTGGAATAATTGATTCAAAGTACTTGTTTAAAAAAAAATGTTGGGAGTAATTATAGCTATACCCTAAACTTATGTTTAATTGTTCCTTCTGTAAAACAGGTGGCCTATGCAGTATTGCTTAGGGAATAAGACAGCATGGCTACCTATAATGTTCATTTTTAAAATTACATATAGCACCCTCCAACCATTCACAATTGCAAGGCCTGGTAAGAGACGTTACAAAGATCTACTACAGGCAGCCCTCGACTTACAACAATTCATTTAGTGACTGTTCAAAGTTAATGGCACTGAAAAAAGTGATTTATGATCTTTTTTCACACTTACAACCATTGCAACATCCTCACGGTCAGATGCTTGGCAATTGACTCATATTTATGATGGCTGAAGTGTCCCAGGGTCATGTGATAACATTTGGGGACCTTCTGAAAAGCAAAGTCAATGGAAAAGTCAAATCCACTTAGCACCTGTATTACTAACTTAACAATTGTGGCAAGAAAGGTTGTAAAATGAAGCAAAGGTCACTTAATAAATGTCTTGCTTAGCAACAGAAATGTTGGGCTCAATTATGGTTGTAAGTTGAGGATTGCCAGTATTCCACCCAAACTTTACCAACATTTGAGTAGAGCTTTGTTATATAAGTTTGATAAATCTATACTTCTAGAATACAACTCTTAGCACGCACGCACGCACGCACACACACACACACACACACAGTGGTGCCTCTACTTACAAACTTAATTCATTCCGTGACCGGGTTCTTAAGTAGAAACGTTCGTAGGAGGAAGTAATTTTTCCCATAGGAATCACTGTAAAAGCAAATAATGTGTGCGATTGGGGAAACCACAGGGAGGGTCGAGGCCCTGTTTCCTCCCAGGAGATTCCTAAAGAGGCCCCATGGAGGCTTCTCCTGGCCTTTTCTGGAAGCTGTTTCCTTCCAGGAGATTCCTAGAGAGGCCCCACAGAGGCTTCTCCCTGCCTTTTCCGGTTACAGTTTCGGAGGCTCGGGTTTGTAAGTGGAAAATGGTTCATGGGAAGAGGCAAAAAAATCTTGAACACCTGGTTCATATCTAGAAAAGTTCATGAGTAGAGGTGTTCTTAGGTAGAGGTACCACTATATATGTGTATGTGTGTACGTCTCTCTGTGTGTTTTCATAGATTTTCACGGATATAGGTATGTAGGTCTTGGCATATTCTTTTCCTGTGTAAGGTTGATAGAATTCTGGCGATGTTTCGATGAGGTCCCATGAAGGTGAAGAGTTGAAACGTCACCAAGATTCTATCAACCTTACATGGGAAAAGACCCAAATATGTCAATGCCAAGACCTACACCTACACACACACACACACACACACACACACACACTATATCCCGTTACCAGAGACTCTGCCAAATTGTGTATAAGCAAATCCAGTATTTCCCCAAGCGCCCTCTGAAAGCCCAAAGAGTCCATTAGGTGTCTGGGGTGGGACCACCTAGTCAGTTCCACCTCCCTGTGCGGGAGGATTGGATATACTCAGTTCTCGGGCCTAACCTAGCCAAAGAAATATAAGTTTGGTTTCCATCCATTGCTTGTTGTCTTGCCTTCTGGTGCTTTGAAAAGTATGGTAGTTTGACCCCTTCTTCTTTGTGGCAGCCCCTCAATGATTGTTTGTTTCCTTGCTTAGTTGAATAAACAATTAGAATGGAAAGTAACTACTTAATACCATTATACACATTTAATGTTTTAATCTGCCTTCTAACTAATACCCCAATGTAACTATTAATTGTAGAGCACACACTATTTGCATGTATTCAGGTATAGATTATTTTTCCTAACCATTTTATTTCAAATAAGTAGAATTTCCTTAGCTGAGTGTAATTTCTTGGAGATTTTGAAAGGCTCCTGAAAAGTTCACTCACCACGCCAATAGACAGAAAGAATATTTAAGAATAGTTTTTAAATATTTACTCTGACAATCTTCAAAGGGATAAGAAGCAGTGAAACTAATTTTATTATTATGTTAAATTTAATTTTCCTCAACAGGCACACCAGCAAAACATATGCACTGAAACTGGTTTCATAAAAACTGTAAATATACCAGACAGGTTCATTATAATTTTAGACAAGGACTAGCTTCTCAGATTATTTTTTGAATGCTTCATAAATAATCAAAGATTTAAAATATGTTCTCAAACACACCGATGGGAAAGACTTAACTGGTTCTTTTTAAAAAAAACCCTATACTGTATTCTGATTTTTTTTATTGAATTACAACAAAATGTAATTTATCGATGGTAGTCAAAAATTATCCAGATAACTTCTTGTTATTAAATAGCAGTGAGAGGGAAAGAGAAATTACAGTACATCATCTATTATACTGTACAGCCATCAAGATGAATCAAAGTGAAAGCACACAATGAATGGAAAGCACATTAATCTGAACATTAGTATAACAGAATACAATACATGCCATTCAACCAGTGTAATTATTGCTATACTTCACAGAATTGACTAGAAAGATATAAAGCAAGAATTAGGGGGGGGAAAGAGAGAGAAAGGGAGCGTGATTGTGCAGTGCAATTAAGAAAGACGAACCTACTGTTATCATTGCTTTCTATAGTTATTTGCATGCCCCAAGAATGCAGGACATTATCCATGTCCTGAAATTACATTCGAAATTTAATGATATGAGAACTGGTTTGCTTTGCGGATAAAGTATCAGGATAGAAACCAGAGATTATGAGTTCCAATGATGCCTTAGCCATGATGGAAACTGGATGAGTTTGGTGTGGTCTCGCTCTGTCAGCCCTAGGAAGAAGGCGAAGACCCTGTCAAAAAAAAGGGCAGGGGCTTGTCCATGCAACTGCTAGGAGTCAACACTGACGTTAAGAGACATTTTTTAAAATGATTTATTTATTTATTTATTTATTTATTTATTTATTTGTTGGATTTGTATGCCGCCCCTCTCCAGAGACTCGGGGCGGCTAACAGCGACAATAAAACAGTGTACAATAGTAATTTGGTATTGATGATTAAAAATCAATTAATATAAAAACCAAACATACATACATACATACATACATACATACATACATACCATGCATAGAATTGTAAAGGCCTAGGGGGAAAGAGGATCTCAATTCCCCCATGCCTGGCGGCAGAGGTGGGTTTTAAGTTGTTTACGAAAGGCAAGGAGGGTGGGGGCAGTTCTAATCTCTGGGGGGAGTTGGTTCCAGAGGGCTGGGGCCGCCACAGAGAAGGCTCTTCCCCTGGGTCCCGCCAGGCAACATTGCTTAGTTGACGGGACCTGGAGAAGATCCACTCTGTGGGACCTAACTGGTCGCTGGGATTCATGCAGCAGAAGGCGGTCCCTGAGGTAATCTGGTCCGGTGCCATGAAGGGCTTTATAGGTCATAACCAACACTTTGAATTGTGACCAGAAACTGATCGGCAACCAATGCAGACTGCGGAGTGTTGGTGTAACATGGGCATATTTGGGAAAGCCCATGATTGCTCTCGCAGCTGCATTCTGCACGATCTGAAGTTTCCGAACATTTTTCAAAGGTAGCCCCATGTAGAGAGCGTTACAGTAGTCAAGCCTCGAGGTGATGAGGGCATGAGTGACTGTGAGCAGTGACTCCCGGTCCAAGTAGGGTCGCAACTGGTGCACAAGGCGAACCTGGGCAAACGTCCCCCTCGCCACAGCTGAAAGATGTTTCTCTAATGTCAGCTGTGGATCGAGGAGGACGCCCAAGTTGCGAACCTTCTCTGAGGGGGCCAGTGATTCTCCCCCCAGGGTAATGGATGGACAGATGGAGTTGTCCTTGGGAGGTAAGATCCACAGCCACTCCGTCTTGTCTGGGTTGAGTTTGAGCTTGTTGACACTCATCCAGGCCCTAACATCCTCCAGGTACCGGCCCATCACTTCCACTGCTTCGGTGGCTGGACATGGGGTGGAGATGTATAACTGGGTATCATCGGCGTATTGATGATACCTCACCCCATGCCCTTGGATGATCTCACCTAGCGGTTTCATGTAGATATTAAATAGCAGGGGGGAGAGGACCGACCCCTGAGGCACCCCACAAGGGAGAGACCTAGAGGTCGACCTCTGATCCCCTACTAACACCGACTGCGACCGACCAGAGAGGTATGAGGAGAACCACTGAAGAACAGTGCCTCCCACTCCCAACCCCTCTAATCGGTGCAGAAGGATACCATGGTCGATGGTATCGAAAGCCGCTGAGAGGTCAAGAAGCACCAGGACAGAGGACAAGCCCCTGTCCTGGGCCCGCCAGAGATCATCCATCAACGCGACCAAAGCAGTTTCCGTGCTGTAGCCGGGCCTGAATCCAGACTGCTGAGGACCTAGATAATCGGCTTCTTCCAAGGACCGCTGGAGCTGAAGTGCCACCACCTTCTCAACAACCTTCCCCATAAAGGGAAGGTTGGAGACTGGATGGTAGTTATTGAGTATGGCTGGGTCCAGGGAAGGCTTCTTGAGGAGGGGGCGCACAAGTGCCTCCTTATAAGGAGCCGGAAAGGACCCACTCCCCAAAGAGGCGTTGACAATCTCCCGGACCCAGCTCCGCGTCACCTCTCGACTGGCCGAAACCAACCAAGAGGGACACGGATCCAGTAGACAGGTGGCGGAACACACAGCTCCAATGGCCTTGTCCACTTCCTTAGGTGTCACCAAGTCAAACCTCTCCCAGACAGATGGACAAAGACGTTTAGCCCCAGTCACCTCGACTGACTCGTTGTCAGTTGACTCTGTTTTACAATTGGAGTCGAGGTCCGCTCGAATCCGAGCAATTTTATCAGCGAAAAATGTGTTAAAATCCTCGGCACTACTCTGCAAGGGCTCCCCAACTCCCCCCTGGTTAAGAAGGGAGCGGGTTACCCTGAACAGAGCGGCCGGGTGGGATTCCTCTGATGCAATCAAGGTGGCATGATACGCGCATCTTGCTGCCTTGAGTGCCACTTTGTAAGTCATAAATTATAGGGGAAGTTACCATATTTAAACCCTTGAGGGGACCCATCGACTAAACAGTGCAGATTGGCGGGCCCTCGGGGATGGGCCTTCTCTGTGGCGGCCCCGGCTCATTGGAACTAACTACTTCCTGATATCCGTACTGCTCCCACCCTACTGGCCTTCTGAAAGGCCTTGAAGACCTGGTTTTGCCAGCTGGCCTGAGGGCTGTGAGAGTAACATCTAGTCACGGCCAAATTATAATGTGTTTGAAATAATAATAATAATAATAATAATAATAATAATAATAATAATATAATATAAATATTAATATAATAATAATAATAATAATAATAATAATAATAATAATTATTATTATTATTATTTATTAGATTTGTATGCCGCCCCTCTCCGAAGACTCGTATGTGTGTACATGTGTATAGTGCAGCTTTGGAGGTTTTTTTTACTGATGAGTTAAATGGCGGTTTTACTGATTTTATTGTTCTTATTTGACTTCTAATGTATTATTGTTTTATTCTATTGTTGAGTCCCTTTGGGATTGGACGACATATAAATCCATCAAATCAAATTAAATCCATCTGCGTTCAAGTTATTTTTACCGAGTTCTTGTTCATCAGTGCTAGTATCCAATAACATTTTCAATTAACAATTATATTGTAACAATTATCTGCATTATAAGACTGTTAACAAAGTAGGAGAATCTGTCCATTGCAATTTCCCACCACAGCAGACCTATTCATGCATCACCCTCACACCTAAACAAGAACCATTTTGTCTCAGAAGGTGGCAACACCTCTGGAGAATAACAGGACTATATAGGCTAAAACCAGGAAGTCAAAAATGGAGCTCTTCTGTATTGCTGCCAAGAAAAGTATGTGGATATGGCGATGAAAGTCACCAAGAGTTGAGCTGTACTTGAAGTAGACAGGTATAGATGTATACTTATGTATGACATACGGGAAGGTTTGGTAGGGAAGGTTTGCCTATTTGCCAATGACTCTAAAGTGTGCAATAGGGTTGATATTCCTGGAGGAGTCTGTAATATGGTAAATGGTTTAGCTTTACTAGATAAATGGTCAAAGCAATGGAAACTGCAGTTTAATGTTTCCAAATGTAAAATAATGCACTTGGGGAAAAGGAATCCTCAATCTGAGTATTGCATTGGCAGTTCTGTGTTAGCAAAAACTTCAGAAGAGAAGGATTTAGGGGTAGTGATTTCTGACAGTCTCAAAATGGGTGAGCAGTGTGGTCGGGCAGTAAGAAAAGTAAGTAGGATGCTTGGCTGCATAGCTAGAGGTATAACAAGCAGTAAGAGGGAGATTGTGATCCCCTTATATAGAGCGCTGGTGAGACCACATTTGGAATACTGTGTTCAGTTCTGGAGACCTCACCTACAAAAAGATATTGACAAAATTGAACGGGTCCAAAGACGGGCTACAAGAATGGTGGAAGGTCTTAAGCATAAAACGTATCAGGAAAAATTGAATGAACTCAATCTGTATAGTCTGGAGGACAGAAGGAAAAGGGGGGACGTGATCGAAACATTTAAATATGTTAAAGGGTTAAATAAGGTTCAGGAGGGAAGTGTTTTTTAATAGGAAAGTGAACACAAGAACAAGGGGACACAATCTGAAGTTAGTTGGGGGAAAGATCAAAAGCAACGTGAGAAAATATTATTTCACTGAAAGAGTAGTAGATCCTTGGAACAAACTTCCAGCAGACGTGGTTGGTAAATGCATAGTAACTGAATTTAAACATGCCTGGGATAAACATCTATCCATTGTAAGATAAAATACAGGAAATAGTATAAGGGCAACCGCTGGGTGAGATCATCCAAGGGCATGGGGTGAGGTATCATCAGTATGCAGATGATACCCAGCTTTACATCTCCACCCCTTGTCCAGTCGGCGAAGCAGTGGAAGTGATGTGCCGGTGCTTGGAGGCTGTTGGGGTCTGGATGGGTGTCAACAGACTCAAACTCAACCCGGATAAGACGGAGTGGCTGTGGGTTTTGCCTCCCAAGGACAATTCCATCTGTCCATCCATCACCCTGTGGGGGGAGTCACTAACCCCCTCAGAGAGGGTCCGCAACTTGGGCGTCCTCCTCGATCCACAGCTCACATTAGAGAAACATCTTTCAGCTGTGGCGAGGGGGGCGTTTGCCCAGGTTCGTCTGGTGCACCAGTTGCGGCCCTATTTGGACCGGGAGTCACTGCTCACAGTCACTCATGCCCTCATCACCTCGAGGCTCGACTACTGTAACGCTCTCTACATGGGGCTACCTTTGAAAAGTGTTCGGAAACTTCAGATCGTGCAGAATGCAGCTGCGAGAGCTATCATGGGCTTTCCTAAATTTGCCCATGTCACACCAACACTCCGCAGTCTGCATTGGTTGCCGATCAGTTTCCGGTCACAATTCAAAGTGTTGGTTATGACCTATAAAGCCCTTCATGGCACCGGACCAGAATATCTCCGGGACCGCCTTCTGCCGCACGAATCCCAGCGACCAGTTAGGTCCCACAGAGTTGGCCTTCTCCGGGTCCCGTCAACTAAACAATGTCGTTTGGCGGGACCCAGGGGAAGAGCCTTCTCTGTGGCGGCCCCGACCCTTTGGAATCAACTCCCCCCAGATATCAGAGTTGCCCCCACCCTCCTAGCCTTTCGTAAGCTCCTTAAAACCCACCTCTGTCGTCAGGCATGGGGGAATTGACATGTTCCTTCCCCCTAGGCTTATAAAATTTGTGTATGGTATGCTAGTGTGTATGATTGGTTTTTAACTTGTGGTGTTCTTAAAATTAATTTAATATTGGATTTGTCTTGTATTGCTGTTGCTGTGAACCGCCCCGAGTCTGCGGAGAGGGGCGGCATACAAATCTGATTAAACTAAACTAGATGGACCATGAGGTCTTTTTCTGCAGTCAGACTTCTATGTTTCTATGTTTACTTCAATGTCTTTCACAAGGGAATGCAGATCGTACATCGAAATAATACACAAAAGAAAGACTCTACATTTAAATTTGTCCCTGTGAAAAGGAACCCCCCTCTCTCTGTGTGTAGAGAGGGGGGAAGGAGAGAGGGAGAGGGAGGGAGGGAGGGAGGAAGAGAGAGAGAGAGAGAGGGAGAGAGAAGCTGAAATCAATCTTAAAAGCCAACTCTCCCCATGAATGACTACATTTGACACATTTGGAGGATCTACAGGAAACCATGTTACAAAATGAACACAGTTAGGATACTTGTAGTGTCCTTCTCTATAAAGAATGAATTACTGAAGTTAAGTGCCTATAAAATAAGATACTTCATTTACAAAATTAATGGAGTCCGCCTTGGCATATGCCAGGAAATCCCTTTCTCCCACTCAAAAATCCTCAAGTAGAAACATGCAGATAGTCCCTTTGTACCTCTAGCAGAAACAGGAAAAAACCCCACAACATTCTTCCTCAGACTACAATAGAAACAAGCTACATAAGGAAAATAAAAAGAAAAAAGGAACAAAACTGTTTGAAGATAAAGAGATTTGCCTATTTATCAAATTATATCGTCACCCATCTCATAAAACATGACTCTGGAAGAATGCAACAATAAAATATAAAATAAACATATAACTACAAGACAGAAAAGGAAGCAAAAGAGAGAGGCTTCCATTCTTTTCCTGCAAAAGTTAGAGCACATTTTCCCCATAACAAATGCACAAATCCATAGGTAATTATTTGAGGGAAAGAAAAAAAAAACTTAGCTCACCTTGACAATATGATATGATATTCACATTAGCTGCATTGTGATTGTCTCTACATTTAGCATTCTGGTTACTAGGATGGAGCCAATCATGTATCTAATATAACCTAATGCCTATTGACTTCTTTATACAGTACTGTTGACCTGTTTCATTCTAGAAAGGGGGCAACTGAATATGAGATCCAAGATGCAATCTCTTGAATCAGTTAAGGGGCTAACCCGTTTCCCCCTCCTATTTCCTGACTTTCTCCACCTTCAGATATTCCTTTGAAGAAAAAACTCAAATGCCATATCTACATTTCTCCCACCATGACAAACAGCATCTTGATTGAGGCTGGTTTGATTTTAACTGTAATCCATTGTAGCCCTCAGCCTTTTCCAAGCTGCAGAGGCTGGTTTAATCAACTTCTTAAAACACAAAGTGGAGCAGTGTAAATCCTAAATGTCCAAATTGCATCGTAGGGCATAGGTATGTAGGTATGTAGGTATGTATGTATGTAGGTAGGTAGGTAGGTAGGTAGGTAGATAGATAGATAGATAGATAGATAGATAGATAGATAGATGAGAGAGAGGGAGAGGGAAAGATATATTTTGGATGCTATATTGTCACAGCTATCTAAGCAGCCAAAATGAAACTATTAGAAAACTAGACAACTTAAAAACAGCATGATGGTGAAGGAACCGAGGAAGAAGAAGCTAAAGGCTTTATGTAAAAAGCAATGAAGACTGGCCATATTCAGAATGCCACTTATCTATTACTGAATGTCTCTAGAAGGGATGAAAGGTAAACCTTGTTGGCAAATGAAACAATGAAGGGAAGCAATCTGCACCAAAATGTTGTGTTGAAGACATCATTCTCTCTTCCTCTTAGGAGACATGGGTTAAGAATACCAGACGTGTATGCCTACAGTATACAATCTCAGCAGGATTTTCCAAGATCTGTAGTTCATTCCAGCTACTCAGGTAAAGCAATTAGGCAATTTCATTTCAGTCACATAAGAAAATGCTGAAGATAGAAAGTCAGTTTATGAGAATGAGAAAAGGAAGCTTTTCGTACCAAGCAGAAGAAGGCAATGTAAACCAGTCCAATATTTTACCAAGCAAATCACAGGGATAGAAAATACAAAATGATTGATATAGTGCCAGATAATGGTCACTTCAGGCCATATAGCATTCAGTGTATGGCTGAGGAACAACGATGGATCTTCCAGAATATTAATAGGGTTCACATCATTGCTATCTTAAACCTTTGGGATGTCTAGCTGATAATGTTGCCATGCAGAAAAAGGAAAAGTTGAGGCTGCAAAGACAGAGTTACAGTGGGAGCATGGAACATAATAAGCTTGAATGTGGAGAAGCTTAACACTGTGAAAAATGAATTGACAAAACATCAACACCTTATGCATCATTGAATTGAGATGGGCTGGAATTGGACATTTTCTATCAAAAGATCACTGTCTGCTATTCAAGACATGAGAAACAAAGAAAGAACAACAGTGCCTTCATAGTTAGGAAAGGTATGGCAAGAAGGCTGCAAGGCAATCAATGACTGAATAATATAAATTAGACTTCATGGACAATCCTTTAATGTGACTATTACCTAAGCCTATGCTCTTACCACTGATGCAGAAGAGAAGGTGATGAGTTTTGTTATCAAGTTTAATTTGAAATTGACAGAACATGTAGCAAGAGGTGCGGCTTGGAACGGAGACCAGAATGCCAAAGTAGGAATTATTAGGGAGGAAAATGTTGCTGGGATGCATAGCCCCTAGGAAATCAAAATGAAGCAGAATAATTTATCTGTTTCTGCCAATCTTCATTGCTAACATGGACTTCAAACAATTGAAATGACATTTTCATACATGGCCATCACCAGATGTACACAGAAATAAAACTGACTATATTACTGGTAGGAGATGGAACAGCCACTCAGCTGTAACAGCAAAAACCTGGCCAGGGGTGACTGAATTACAAATTGTTCATATGCTAGTTCCAAGTTAAGGTAAAGTGGAAGAAATATACAATCAGTTTCCAGCAGACGATCTTGAGCATATAGCCACCATTTCCAAGGACAGCATCAGTTTTAAAGTTCCGAATCTCATTGACTGAAAACCAGAGAATATGTGGGATGGACTTAAATAAATTGCTAAGAATGAATGTAAAAAGTGACTGCCAAAGACAAAAGTCAAGATATTACCAAGACAAAAAAGACAAAGATTTCAGGAACGAACTCAGTAAAGAATTCAGAAGCAATATTACATAAAGACCCTGAAGATGGAAACAGGGGGAAAGAGGAGGAAGGTCTTTCAGAAGATTTCTGAACTGAGAAGGTATGGTATGATCGATGCACTTAATAAAATAGAATATAATTTTTTATTGGCCAAGTGTGATTGGCAGACAATTAATTTGTCTTGGTGCACATGCTCTCAGTGCACATATAAGAAAAGATACGTTCATCATCAATCATAAGGCAAAACACTTAATTTATTTATTTATTTTATTTATTCGATTTTTATGCCGCCCTTCTCCTTAGACTCAGGGCGGCTTACAACATGTTAGCAATAGCACTTTTTAACAGAGCTAGGCTATTGACCCCACAATCCGAGTCCTCATTTTACCCACCTCGGAAGGATGGAAGGCTGAGTCAACCTTGAGCCGGTGATGAGATTTGAACCGCTGACCTTCAGATCTACAAGTCAGCTTCAGTGGCCTGCAGTACAGCACTCTACCTGCTGCGCCACCCCGGCTCATGTTAGCAGGGGTACAAATAAGCAATCAAATTGTATTAGGAACCAGTCAATATAAATGTAAAAATATCAGTTAACCTCAGTTAAAATAACTGATTCAAGCAATGTCAAAAAAAGATGGCAGGCGTATATTGAAAATTACTGTGCAGCAAAAATGTCAGCATCCAGGAAACCTTAGACCAGTGATGGCAAACCTTTTTTTCCTCAGGTGCTGAAAGAAAAACACACTCCTAGTTGGCCAGCACACACATGCATATTGGAGTTGAGCTAGGACAACAGCTCATGTGCCAACAGATATGGCTCCGTGTGCCACCTATGACACCCGTGCCATACTTTCGCCATCACTGTCTTAGTCCCTCTTTACAAGAAATTTGGGTATAAGATGTAATTAAATCAGCAGTCGGATCATTACTTTGTTGAATGGATGAAATGTCCACATAAATACAGCAAGCAACAGAAGAAATAAAGTTTTGAACCAAGCTAGGTGAGCTTATCTGGAAAATGACATATTGGCCAATAGATCTGAAGAGATCAATGTAGTTTCCAATCCCAAAGAAAGCAGACTCAACAGAATATGCAAACTACAGTACAACATTCTTAGTTTTACATACTAGCAAATTAATGCTTAGGATCATCCAACACAGATTAAAGCCTTACACAGAGAAAAGATGTTGGATATACATAAGGGTTTTATAAAGGGATGAGGAACATGAGACACTATTGCTGATTCATCGTTGAAAAAGCCTAAGATAAGCCCAAATAAGTCAGTACGTGTTTCACTGCAATAAATCAGGTGAACTATTGGTTGTCAGAAATACTGTGACATCATGAGTTTGCTTCAGACTCACAGATGTCTTAGAAAAGCTTTGGAGCCTCAAAGCAAACATGGCAAATGACAGGCAGGAATGCTATAATAAAACAGGAAGTTAAATGGAGACGAATGAATATTTTCAGTGTAACTTGTGTATAATAACATGATTATACCATGTTCTATATCTCATGACCAGGCCAGAATATATATAATTGATAAAACATCGATGATTAACCATAACTTCTTTAATAAAAAGCACAAGAAAGAATGTTCTTTCTGTGACAACTCAAGAAGCTCAAACTGCCCAAGCAGCTGTTGATACAGTTCTACAGAGAAATCATTGAGTCTGTCATCTGCACCTCTATAACTGTCTGGTTTGGCTCTGCAACTCAACAAGACCGACATAGACTTCAGAGGATAATCAGTACTGCAGAAAAAAACAATTGCTGCCAATCTGCCTTCCATTGAGGAGCTGTATACTGCACGAGTCAAAAAGAGGGCTGTGAAAATATTTACTGACCCTTTGCATCCTGGACATAAATTATTTCAACTCCTACCCTCAAAACGTCACTACAGAGCACTGCACACCAAAACAACAAGACACAAGATCAGTTTCCCCCCGAACGCCATCACTCTGCTAAACAAATAATTCCCTCAACACTGTCAAACTTTTTACTAATTCAGCACTTCTATTCCTACTAGTTTTTTCTCATTATTTCTATCATCCTTTTCCTCCCACTTAGGACTGTATGACTGTAACTTGTTGTTTGTATCCTAAGATTTTTATTAATATTGATTGTTTCTTCATTGCTTATTTGACCCCTATGACAATCATTAAGTGTTGTACCACATGATTCTTGACAAATGTATCTTTTTCTTTTATGTACGCTGAGAGAATGTTTACCAAGACAAGTTCCTTGTGTGTCCAATCACACTTGGCCAATAAAGAATTCTATTCATATGAATAAATTAAGCCAATGACACAAAATAGCCAACACAATTCCACAAAATGGAAGATTCATGCCATAAACAAGTAAAGCTCAGCTTCACAGTTCTGTGCATGTGCACATGCCACAAATGGTTAGCAAGATATATATATATATATATATATATATATACTGTATATATATATATATTAATGTAAGCAAGCAACATAAAAAAGCAAGAGTTTCTTAGCTTTAGCCTGGGATAAACATATATCCATCCTAAGATAAAATACAGAAAATAGTATAAGGGCAGACTAGATGGACCATGAGGTCTTTTTCTGCCGTCAGACTTCTATGTTTCTATGTTTCTAAAGCCAGCACTTCAGTTTCCCAACCTGGAAGCCTCATTGCTAGACTGTCAAGATCCAAAAGAAACTAATCCTAGGACTCCTTAGGTTGTGTCCATTACTAATAAGAAGGCTATGATGGATGCTAGTCTAATACTATCTGCTTCTGATAAACGTAGGGGAAGCCAAATCTGTAGGGACAGAAACATGGATAAGAAGTGGAAGCATTTAAACTTTCCAGCAATAATGATTTTTTTCCTAGCAGACTATGTCAGGTTGCTATAGACCCGTCAGGACACTGTCATTCTGTTGGAATGGGGAAGCCTTGGAGCATTTTATGACCTGCTACTTGCTTTGGTCCTTTTTCTACTTTGATGTACTTTTAGGGAGAATGGGAGGTAGGAGGAACTGTTTTGTCTCAGCTCTGAAGAGATGAGAACGCAGTACTTTATTTTATTTTATTTATTTATTTTGTCCAATACACAATGAGAGTTTTAGTGGGTATATATATATGAGTTCCATGCTTCGACAACTTGGTTACTGAAGTCATATTTTTTACAGTCAAGTTTGGAGCGGTTAATATTAAGTTTAAATCTGTTGTGTGCTCTTGTGTTGTTGTGGTTGAAGATGAAGTAGTCGCCGACAGGCAGGACGTTGCAGCATATGATCTTGTGGGCAATACTTAGATCTTGTTTAAGGCGTCTTAGTTCTAGGCTTTCTAGGCCCAGGATTGAAAGTCTAGTCTCATAGGGCTCTTCTAGTGAAGTATCTTTGGACATTTTCAGGGGTGTTAATGTCTGAGATGCGATATGGGTTCCAAACGGATGAACTGTATTCGAGGATGGGTCTGGCAAAAGTTTTGTAAGCTCTGGTAAGCAGTGTGAGATTGCCAGAGCAGAAGCTACGTAGGATTAGGTTTACAATTCTTGGCTATGTTGTTGCAGTGGGCTTTGGCACTTAAATCTTTTGTTATTAGTATACCGAGGTCTTTAACTGAGTGGGGATTATCTGTGATAATAACTTCTTATCACCTTCTAAGCTTGAAGTTCTTACAACTTCACACTTGGGGATTGGCTCACATAGGTCTGAGGAGTGGGGAGGGGTTTCTATGAACAACGTTTGACCGAACACTTTTTTTTTAATGCGGGAACTTTAGATCCTGCCTATTCTCCTTGCTATCACTATCTCCCAATAAAAGTTCCTTTTGAAATGCTGTCTGTTTCAAGAGTTCTTCTTTCTTCAGGAGACAGTTGAGGCAAGACCTCCCACCCTTTCACATGTAGTGAATATAGGAATCAGTGTCCCCCCAAAAAAATCTATAGGGAGATGAAAAATGATTTTAACAAAGGAATTATATCTCTTTCGGAGTTCTACTGCCCTCCCCCAAACCATTTTGTTATGTCTTTTTAACAAGTCTGGTCAGATACAAGACATGTTTGCCTCTTTTCTCTCTCTCTAGATTAATCTATCATCCAGAAATGTCAACTCTAAGTATGAATTTATACTCTTAGGCAAAACTTGTCTTATCCTGAAGTAGGTTAGATATACAGTACATGCTGAGCAATTTTTCCATAAATAGAAAATGAATATCTGACTACCATAAAAGCTGCATATAACTAAAGTGAAGGCCTTTAAAATATATCTAAATATCCTGTTTATTTCTTTGGCTTTGAAGTTTAGGGGACTTTGATGTTTTACTCTCATTAAGGACCACTTATCTCCATTCTGCTGCCCCTTCCTCCACCTGCCAAATATACAGTGTGATTTTAGATGTTCCAGAGAATATGAGGAGTCTACTGTGAAATTAGAGAAGTGGACTACAAATGGAATGCACTTAAGGTCTCCTATGGGTATCACTGCAATTTTCCTGATCATTTTTAGATCTTAACTATTCACTTTGTAAAAGAAAAATGTAGGATTGCTAATTAACTACATACTAGATTTAACAACCTCTATGTCAATTATTTTTCCTCACAGTTCTTAACATCTAGGAAAATTAACAGTAACAAGTACAGGTGGCATAAAAATCCAATTAATAAATAAATAAAGTATTTATACATCAGCCAACCATCAGCATCAACTTTAAAAGGGCCAACATAAAATCATGGAATCGTGGGGCTGAAAGGAACCTCAGAATCCACCCCTCCCTGCTCAAGTCAGGAGTCAGTGGTGGGATTCAAATAATTTAACAACCAGTTCTCTGCCTGAATGATCGGCTGGGTGGGCAGCGCTGAGTGGTCATGTGACTGGATGGCCGTCACCAACTTGATTGGTCTCACCCTTAGGAAATTTATCCTTAGTCCAGCTCACAATAAAATAGCACAATAAAATAGCACTGTTCCAATATTTAGAATAGAATAGAATAGAACAGAACAGAACAGACACATTTGGAAAGGAACTTGGAGTTCTTCTGGTCCAGGGATCTACAACCTGAAACACTCAAAGATCCATTTGGATCTGTTTCCCACAGAAAAGAAACCACTGGGAGCCACAAAACCTGGGGGGGGGGGGGCATGGCCAACTCAACATCACTCAATCCCACCCAGCAGCAGGAAATAGCAGGTGGCTACTTCTGGCCTTGTTTGGTGCTGGATGCATAACTTGCTCTCTGCCCCAAGACACTGGCCCACCCTGCACTGTGCTATGGCCAATGCCAAGGGTGAGACCAATCAACCAATCAAATAGCTTGCCTTCAGAAGTTGTGGGTGCTCCACAACTGTTGTTCCACAAGCAGCAGAGTTACAAGATAATTTGACATCTTTACAAGTTAACTGTAAGTTAACTCTTAAATGCTGAAAATGCAGGATAAAAAATACATAAACATAAAAACAGCATTGCAACCCTATTCCAAATTAATAAAATCAATTCTGCTAATTAGAATACGAATTTAAAAAGTCATAAGAACTCTGACAAGAAACTCCAGCTCTGAATTAACATTTTTGAAACTCCTTCTCTGGTCTAATCCTGTCAAGAACAAGGAGAGATTCAACCTAGAAATAAGGAGGAACTTTCTGACAGTGAGAACAATCAACCAATGAAACAGCTTGCTTTCCAAAGTTATGGGAGCTGGATCACTGGAGGCTTTCATGAAGACATTGGACTCCCATTTGTCAGAAATGGTGTAGGGTCTACTGCTTGGATGGGGAATTCGACTAGATGACCTACAAGGTCCCTTCCAATTTGGTAATAAGTTTCTATTGTTTCTGTGTTTATTTTTTCTTTTTCTTTTCCCTTCCTTTGGTTAATTATAAACAAGCAGGAATGTCTGAGGTATGTATGAGCTATTGTAAACATTAGGTAGGCAGGCAGGTAGCCTTTACTATTCAGTCAGTTCATAGAACTCCAAAGTTAATAAATGGTTCCCCCGAACCAGTATAAACCGGTTAAATAACATCACTGCTTATACCAGTGTTGCTTCAAACACTCTATCATCGAAGAAGCCCTCCATCCAACTGAATGACTACAGACAAGTTGCCCTAACATCTGTAGTTATGAAAACCCTTTGAAGGGCTAGTGATGTCCCACTTGAAAACCATCACAGATCCTCTGTGCAATTTGCATACCGAGCAAACAGAGTGACAGATGGTGCTGTTAATATGGCTCTGCACTACATCCTACAACTTATTGAATCTCCAAAGACCTATGCCAGGGTCCTCTTTGTAGACTTTACATCAGCATTCAATGCCATCATTCCAAACAGCTATCTATTCTACCTGAATGCAATCTATTCTATTCCATTCTATCTAGACTAGACTATATTATACTACACTACATCAGGAGATGGAGATAGTAAAATCTGAAAGTGAGACTGTCCATTTCACTTCACTTGCCATTCTGTTGATTGCAAAATGAATACTTGCATTGTATGGGGGAGGAGGGATATCTCAGAATAATCCCCAGCAAAAGGGCTACTGGCATAGCAAAAGCTGTCTAAATAGCAGTGTGGCATCATATGCATGAATGTCTTCTGACTCATTCCTCCCTACGAGGGTGAGATCAGTTCACCTTATACAGGACTAGAAAATAACTTTGGCAGCTTCCTATCACCACGGTGTAATACTTAATAAAGGGCATTATCTGTAACTAGTCAGATTCACTTGTTTTACCATGATGTCCCAGGAAAACCAGGGGCCATATGAGATGTAGGCTCAGGCACAATGCAAAAGAGGGCCTCATAACCCTCTCATTTTAGAAATAACTGAAGAAAGTATCAGGAATACATTTAACACTTGGCCAATAAAATTCTATTCTATTCTATTCTATTCTATTCTATTCTATTCTAGTCTAGTCTAATCTAGTCTAGTCTGGTCTATCTTAACTCATCTACTCCAGTTCCAAGTTGGCTTGGAAAACTAAGGAAACTTGCATATACATAGTGTTGGACTTGTAAAGTTACCATAGCATGTAAGCCAGTGATGGGATTCAAAATATTTTACTACTGGTTCTGTGAATGTGGCTTGGTGGGCATGGGGTGGCAGGCATGGCAGGGGAAGGATACTGTAAAACCTTCATTCCCACCCCACTCCAGGGGAAGAATACTGTAAAATAGAATAGAATAAAATAGAATAGAATTTTATTGGATTAGTATGATTGGACACATAAGGAATTTGCCTTGGTGCATATGCTCTCAGTGTATATAAAAGAAAATATACAGTTGTCAAGAATCATAAGATACAACACTTAATGTCCGGGTATAAATAAGCAATCAAATCATATTAGGAACCAGTCAATATAAATTGTAAGGATACAAGCAACAAAGTTACAGTCAAACAGTCATTTGCGGGAGGAATGGATGATGGGAACAATGGGAAGATTAATAGTAGTGCCGACTTAGTAAATAGTTTGACAATGGTAAGGGAATTATTTGTTTAGCAGAGTGATGGCATTAAGGAAAAAAACCTGTTCTTCTGTCTAATTGTTCTGGTGTGCAGTGCTCTATAGCATCATTTGAGGGTAGGAGTTGAAACAGTTTGTGTCCAGGATACAAGGGATCAGTCTTTTTGACTCGTGCAGTATACAGGTCCTCAATGGAAGGCAGGTTGGTAGCAATTGTTTTTTCTGCAGTTCTGATTAGCCTCTGAAATATGTGTCGGTCCTGTTGGGTTGCAGCACCAAACCTGACAGTTATAGAGGTGCAGATGACAGACTCAGTGATTCCTCTGTAGAACTGTATCAGCAGCTCCTTGGGCAGTTTGAGCTTTCTGAATTGGCGCAGAAAGAACATTTTTTGTGTGCTTTTTTGATGACGTTTTTGAAGTTAGGTGTCTATTTTAGATCTTGCAATGGGGTTGAACCTAGAAATTTGAAGACTACTGTTCATACTATATTGTCTAGTATTATAAGAGGTGGAAGTATGGGAAGGTTTCTCCTAAAGTCTACCAACATGTCTAGTTTTGAGTACAGTTTGTTCTGGTCACACCACAAGATTAGTTATTCAACCTCCTGTCTGTATGTGGATTCATCATTGTTTTGAATGAGGCCAATCACTGTTGTGTCATCTGCAAATTTCAGTAGTTTAACAGATGGGTTGTTAGATATGCAGTCATTGGTTTATAGAGAAAAGAGAAGTGGAGAGAGCACACAGCCCGAGGGGGGCTGTGCCAATTGTACAGGTATCTGATGTGATTCTGCTTAGCTTCACCTGCTGTTTCCTATTTATTAGGAAGCTTATGCTCTGCCTGTGGCTGAAGGCTCCACCTGCTGGCTCCGCTTGCCCAAATGTCTCATTATAACCGAAGCTGCATTCTGGGAATGCTGAATCATGGAAGCTTTCTGGAAAATAGTTCCAAACTTTCTCTTGCAGAGGTTGCAGAAATGTTCTCCGACACATATATTTTGCATGCATTTCAGCTGAGCATGGCCACTATTCTAATTTTGGAAAGGAGGTCACAGGAGGATCAACTCCCCCATTATTGGCAAAGGTTTGTAGTCATTCAGGAAGACACTGGAAGGAGATTGTCTTTGGCTTTCTGACTACCTTCTCAGCTTGGTCTGGTTTTACATATAAAGTGGTACCTCTACTTAAGAATTTAATTCGTTCCGTGACCAGGTTTTTAAGTAGAAACGTTATTAAGCAGAAGCAATTTTTCTCATAGGAATCAATGTAAAAGCAAATAATGCGTGCAAACCCATTAGGAAAGAAATAAAAACTCGGAATTTGGGTGGGAGGAGGAGGAGGAAGAAGAGGAGGAGGACAGTTGCTGCCGAAGGAAGAAGGGGAGGGGAATAAATAAAATCCAAAACTTTAAGGCTTAAAAAAAAAGAGGGACTCTGAGGCAGCAAGAAGGAGCACGCGCCTCCCATACACTGGCGTGAGGCTGCCTCCCATACACTGGCTGCTGCTGCTGCTACCTGCTGCCTCTTCCTTCCTATGCTGAAGGGCTCCCCTCTCCTCTCACTTGCTCGCTTTGTAGCCGGCGCCTTTCCTTCACTGTGGTGACTCCTCAGCTGCCCAGAGTGAAGGGAGCATTTCTTTTCTCTGGGTGCTGGCAGAAGTTTATTCCCTCTCCAAGGGCCCAGAGAAAAGAAAATGCTTCATTCGCTCTGGACTGCCAAAGCCTCCTTAAGCGCCACCAAAAGGCTCCTCTGGCAGCCCAGGTGTCTGGGATTAAAGGGGGAATAGCAGGAAACCGGTCGGGCCTTCATACCGCTCTCAAATTTCCTGGGAAATTTTTCCAGGTTCGGGTTCTTAAGTAAAAAATGGTTCTTAAGAAGAATCTTGAACACCCGGTTCTTATCTAGAAAAATTCTTAAGTAGAGGCGTTCTTAAGTAGAGGTACCACTGAACTAGGTCAGTGATGGCTAACCTTTTTTTCCTTGAGTGCCAAAAGAGTGTGCATGTGCGCAACAGTGTGCGTCCATGCTGCACCGCTAATGCAATCCTGCACTGCAGGAGACCCCCTATGCATGAGCAAATGACCCCCATGCTCCCCATCCCTCGCACGTGTACAGCCGATTGCCACCCAGCACAGCCCATTTTGATACCAAAAGAACCAGGAGGCTTCAGGGAGGCCTGCTAGACCAAAACAATCCCCGATCTCTACAACTGCTTTCCCCCATCGCACACTGGTTTCCTCCTGGATTCCCCCCTCCTGTGCCTTCTGCAATCTCCTGAATTGCTTCCCACGGTGCAGCACGTGGAAATGCCTTGTCTCCTGTGCATGCACGGCAGAGAGACGAAGACCAGCTGGTTGGCGGGACACACATACATGCACAGTGGGGTCTGGTTGTGCGATGGCTGGCATGCCAGTAGAGAGGGTTTTGCATGGGTGCCATTGGTTCGCCATCATGGTATCGATTGCCAATTTCATTATCTAAATCAAGAGAGGTAACAGATCATGGTTAATGGGCACCACAGCCCAACTTCTGTGGTGACGCAGTGGTTAGAGTGCAGTACTGCAAGCTACTTCTACTGATCACCAGCTGCCAGCAGTTTGGCATGTTGAATCTCAGTAGGCTCAAAGTTGACTCAGTCTTTCAGCCTTCCAAGGTCAGTAAAATGAGGTCCCAGATTGTTGTGGGCAATATGCTGACTCTCTGTAAACTGCTTAAAGAGGGCTGTAAAGCACTGGGAAGCGGTATATAAGTCTAAATGCTATAATGCTATAAATACTATAACTTGAGAATAGTTTTAGATTAACCACAATGACACTGGCAATGTCAAGGCAGAAGCAAAAGGGACACAAAAAAAATCAATAACAGGGAAGCAGAAGTGACAAAGTGAAAGAGTTCGACCGGTTAGCTTTATTATTAGCTATACTTACAATTTATTTTATTTTCAATACAGGTAGTCCTTGAATTACAACAGTTCACTTAGTGACTGTTCAAAATTACAATGGCTCTGAAGTGACCATTTCCCACACTTACAATCATTACAGCCTCCTTCATGGCCACATGAAAAAAATGCGAACACTTGGCAATTGGGACATATTTAGGATGGTTGCAGTGTCCCGGGGTCATGTGACCAACTCTTGCAACCTTCTGACAAGCAGATTCAGTGGGGAAGCCGCATTCACTTAACAACCATGTCACTCAAAAGACTGCAGTGACTCGCTTAACAACCTTGGTAAGAAAATAGCAAAACAGGGCAAAATTTACTTGCTTAGAAACAGAAATTTGGGACTCAGTTATGGTTGTAAGTCAAGGATTACCTGAAGTAGTTCTGGTAGTTAATGACTTATTGCTGTTCATCTAATGATAGTTTGAAGTTAAGACAGACTTGAAAAATAGTTACTTAGGATCCATCCTCAAAGTTATGACTGTCACACCAACCTCGCAGTCACATAATTGCATTTTGGGCACTGCCTACTGGCTCACATTTATGAACAATCAATCTGTGGAACAGCTTGCCTTCAGAAGTTGTGAATGCTCCAACACTGGAGGTTTTTAAAAAGATGTTGGATAGCCATCTGTGTGAAGTGGTTTAGGGTTTCCTGGCTAAGCAGGCGGTTGGACTAGAAGACCTCCAAGGTCCCTTCCAACTTTGTTATTGTTGTTGCTATTGTTGTTGTTGTTGTTATTTGCAGTGTTCCATAGTGACATGATTGTATTTTGTGACTTTTTTTGCTATTTTCTGCCAAAAACTGCCCATTGGATAAGCTGTATTTGTATTTATAAACATGTCATTTGCGTAAGGAGCCAGAGTGGTGCCGTGGTTAGAGTGCAGCACCGCAGGCTACTTCAGCTAACTGCTAGTTGTAGTTCTGCAGTTCAAATCTCACCACCAGCTGAATCCTTCCATCCTTTCCAGGTGGGTAAATGAGGACCCAGATTGTTGGGGGCAATACAGTGATTCTGCAAACTGCTTAAAGAGGGCTGTAAAAGCACTATGAAGTGGTAGATAAATATAAATGCTATTGCTATTGCTATTGCTATTAAAGAGTGTAATGTTCATTTAATAGCCATTGTAAAAATGTTAATAAAACCAAGTGTGGTCACATGGTTATTTAGGACCACAAAATCTTACAACCAAAATTATAATTTCAATTGTGGCCATAAATTGAAGACTATCTGTAAATATGTAGCACCCTGCTCGTGTGGTCAGTACAGTATTAAGATCCTTAAGAATAATATGTTAATGTTATCTCAAATTAATAAGTAACGGCCCTATAAATCTATAGCTTCAGCAGTTCCTTGATCATCTTTGCCGCCAGGCTTGGGACTTTTAGATCTTCCCCCTGACCAATGAATGCTTAAGTATGATTGTTGAATGTTTGGTCGATAAGTTTTTCATTTAATTGTTTTTAAATTGTAGTATTAATTGGATTTGCACTATTGTCCTGTTTTTATATATGCTGTGAGCCGCCCTGAGTCCTCGGAGGGGGCGGCATACAAATCCAATTAAATAAATAAAATAAAATAAAATTATCTGGGATCAGTGAACATTTTAATATTGTTTTTAAAAATCTCATATATCTTTTATAATTCAAATAATACAAGTTGATTTTATATATAAGAATAATACTGAAGCAATGGAGTTTGAAAAGCAGATTAGGAACATTGTAGATGGTGGAGGGAATGGTCTTGAAGGACTGCAAGAAAAACCGCTACCAAAGCAAAGATCAGATAAATCGAACTTGAGTCTGCACCAAGAAAATAACTTGAGAAAATGATTCAGACAAGCCCCATTGGTTACAACAAAACCCTATATAGCATTGGATTCTAAGTGTGAACTACTTTGTGGGTCTGTTAACAACCCAAAGCGGTTGCCAGTAGTAAAACTAGGCATGTGGGCTACTTGTAGATATCTCGTTGGCCATAACTCCAAAGTACATGGAACTGCCTAGGATAAGTATTCTTATGTTTTGATGTGCTGTATATGGTCAGGAAAAAGCCAGATGACCTCTAAATAGCAGAAAAAAACCCCAGAAAGTTCAAATCCCTTGCTCACATCTTGTAGTTCTCCCAATTTTCACCAAACCCAGATTTATTTTATTTATTTATTTATTTATTATTTAGATTTGTATGCCGCCCCTCTCCGCAGACTCGGATATGGTAGCTCTATTTATATCCCCACGTTAATTAGAATTCATACTGTAAAAATACCTGGAAAATAAATAGGCACGTCTTACAACAAATCCTCAATCTTTTGGAATGGATAGGCTTATTTGGAATGTATAGAATAAGATGAAGGCATTGCGGCGTAGTGACATAGGGATTAGAATGCAGTATTCCAAGCTAATTCTGCACACTGTCAGCAGTTTGATCTTGACTGGCTCAAGGTTGCCTCACTCTTCCACCTTTCTGAGGTCAGTAAAATGACGTTCCAGATTGTTGGGGGAAATATGCTGGTGCTATAAACTGATTGGAGAGAAATACAAAGCACTAGGAAGCGGTATATAAGCTAAATGCTATTGCTATTGCTATAGATGCTTTTGCAAAACTGCTACCTGTTTGCCTATTCACCAAAGAAATATTGGGTATTTACCAGGAGATGGTAAAAGTGAAAAAATACCCAACCACCCATGTTCCTCAAGATACTGACAACTTATCTCTATTTTACAAGGCAGTGGTTATTCGATTTCTGAGTACAGTGATCCCTCGATTTGCGCGTTCTCGATTAGCGCGAAACGCTGCAATGCGGTTTTTCAAAAAATATTAATTAAAAAATAAGTCCGCGGTTTTTTTTGCTATACCACGGTTTTTCCCACCCGATGACGTCATACGTCATCACCAAGAGTCACTTCTCTGTCTCTTTCTCTTTCTTTCCTGTCACTATGCTTCAATCATTTTCTCATTTCTCTTTTTTCTCCCCTTTTTTCTATAATTTCTCTCTCTCTTTCTTCCTCTCTCACACTCTCTTCCTCCCTTCTCTCTCCCCCCCTCCACTTGCCCACGAGAAGAAAAAAAGCAACCTCTGCCGGGCAGCTCCCCTTGTGCCCCCGCTTTGTGCCTGCCTCTTTTGGGGATTTTTTTTTTCTTTTCTTTTTTGCGCTGGCGGCGGGAGCTGTTGGGGAGGGCTCTGCCGGGAAGGCCTCTCAGCTGCAGAGCCGAATGGGGGCGGAGGCAACAGCGGAGCCCGGCGCTGGGGCCATGCGAGGCTGTTCATCCAGGGGGGCGTGGACTGGCAAGTCACCCTCCTTTCTCTCTCTTTCTCAAGATCGCTTGCCGCTTGCCTATTGCAGCGAAGGAGGCGAAGCAAGGCTCCAAGCTGCAAAGCGGCAAGCGATCTTGGGGTTTCCCCTTTGCCTGGGCGGCGGGAAGACCAAGGGAAGGTTCCTTCAGCCGCCCAACACCTGATCCGCTCCGCAGCGCGGCAGCAGCGAGGAGCCGAAGATGGGGTTTCCCCTTTGCCTTTACCCCATCTTCGGCTCCTCGCTGCTTCCGCGCTGCGGAGCAGATCAGCTGTTGGGCGGCTGAAGGAATCTTCCCTTGGTCTTCCCCGCCGCCCACACGCAAACTCCGCCATCTGCGCATGTGCGGCCATGAAAAAAATGGCGCACATGCGCAGATGGTGGTTTTTACTTCCGCATCCAGTATAACACGGAAATCGGTTAGCGCGGGAGGTCTTGGAACGTAACCCCCGCGCTAACCGAGAGATCACTGTATGTTTACTATGGGGCATTCATGTCTTAGTAATATTTTAAAAAGAATAAACTATTCATCACATTTCCTCATGTCACTCTGCTCTTGCACCACAATTTCAATGTCATCGCTGTTCAGTTTCAATAGTATGAAATACTCTCCTTGCTAACTAATAAAGTGCTTACCTCCGAATGACATGCAAAGATCACCCCTAGATTTAGAGAGCTTTGCTATTTTCCTCTGACTCTGTTCTTACAGGGCCACAGGTGTCCTCTTAAGTAGTAGAGTTTTCTTCTTTCACCTTCTGGAAACATTTTCTTTTTACATTCTTGTTAAAATACAACACTAAGAGAGGCTTCTTGACTATATTAACATTAGGAATCTAATCAGCAATCAGGCAGCTCATAATTTTCTGATTAGCTCTGATTATGTTCAATCTCTGAAAAGGAAAAAAAAGAAGAGAAAGAAAGACACACTCCCTACATTTTTCAATATTTTAATCCTTTCTTAGGGGGGGAGTGAACAGAGCAGAAACATAAGCAGGGATATCTGATATACAGACACATGATATGAGTCTTCATAATGTGCTTGCTCTATAATGATTGATATAAAAATACTTCACTCATGTGCAAATCTTAATCTGAGGTACTGCATTTTTTGTGCTCCTCAGTTTGTATTTCTCCTGCAACTTCCTTTTGGGAAAAAATACTATATATATATATTTTTAATCATGGGGATTCAGGAATCAGCCAGCAGATTCTTCCACTGCCTACCTAGTCAGATACCTTAGTTTCTAGTCAATTTGTATCACAGCATTGCCTTAAATCAGTCTATACACTGCTCTAGGTTCAGTGACTAATAAGGCAGTTGATTGATGTTTCAGATAAAGGATATTATAATAATCAAGCCATTTTAAGGACAATGAAGTTGTTAATCAATAAAGCCATGCAAAGCAGATTCACTTCCAGATGAAGAATGCTTCTGTATTGAAGCATGAGATTTGATTATTCATATCTATACAAAGCCTGCAGAAATACAGGCATTGATAATGGTCCACAAGTCATTGTATACAGCTGACTTTTAAGAACTAGCTTGGATGATACCGACTTTCATACTGTCCTCTGGCAGTAAAGCTGCAATCTAATAACCTAATCAGGTTACATGTGTTCTTATAAAATATTCCTTAAAAAGCAAGCACTGGCCATCTCTTGCTGTGAGTTCCTAAGGGTCTGTTTTCATTAAAAATTATTTGTCAAATTTAAGCTTAATCAAAATCATTATGCTTAAGATAAATAGTTCCTACTTTTCAGCTCATAATAAATGGTCCTCTTCCAATAAAGTTCTAGGAAAATGTGGTTGCTATGCAGGACAACTAATATTTCCCTCAAGTCTAGCTCAATTCCTGGTGAATTCACAGATATAAGATTTTATACTCATGTTTTTAAAACCTTAAAAGAAAGAAAATAATTCATATTTTTATACTAACTAAAGGCCTGAATGCCTTTCTATAATTATGGACATTTTCTGGAATTAACATTCATTTCAAAAGATTACTTTATATATTAGTACATTGTAGTTTTCCAGTATGGACTGGAATCCAATTTAACATCCTGATGTAGACTTTCTAAATTCAACAAGGCAAATTTTCTAAATAGCTTCTTCAAAGATCTTAGTCAAAAGGTCCTGCTAAAGTCCACAATCCTGGATTTTAAAAAAAATACTATAGTGGCTCGCCATTAAATTACAGTAAATTGCCAAATCTATCTGAAGGCAAATAGTAGGACTCTTACTCCTTTCCTACTTGTAAATTGCATGTCTCAATATTTTACATTTCATTTTTCAGTGACACTTTTGACAGCCATCACATACTGCAGAAGGGCTTGGGGCAAATGGAAATAATGGTTTCAAATGCCAGAAGGAAACATTGGAGTGATTAGTTGTTGGATGATCCTTGCACATGAGAGTAAAAGAGATTCATTTCAACTTGGCTACATTAAATTCCAGCATAAAATTGCTCCCAGCTGGAAACTGGAATTTGGCACCACGCAAATATATGATTAGTGGATGGACTCTTTTGTTTATTTTCAGCAGGGCCTGAACTCTGTGCACTATTGTGCTTGTTGCATTTGACATAAGCTTCATGTTTGGAAGCCTGTGTAAACAGAACCACATGCAAGGCTCCTATAATTAAACTACCCAAATTTATGCATGAAAAGCTAGCCAAGTTCACATGGCTAGTGGCCTTTCCCCCTCCCTCTTCAGTACTATAAAATCTCTTGGTTGCACTTCAAACCATGTAATCACATCCATGCAGCCTCTTTTGTAAAGCAGCACTGGGGATGTAATTAGTTGGAGGTGACCTCTGAAAGAAAAAAAAGTTCAAGTTTAAAAAGAAAATATCTCTGGTTAATACTATGCAAATCACCAGAGAGGCAATCAGGCTGACTTTTTAAAAGCTAGTCCCTGCCACGAGCACTTGCAACAGAGTTTATTGTCTCTTTCCCAATTTGCATCTCATTACCCACAATCCTCTGCACTTTGGATGTCACCTTTTGGGGGGTGTACACTACAGCAAAGTAGCAGCTTGATATAATATGGTTATGAGAGTTGACAAGTATTTAACATAGAGACAGCCCCAAAGGACTTGCTTCCCGAATCCGAAGGTAAAGTGGTTCTCCTTTTCAACCTGTTCTACAGATGCCAAAAGCAAATGATGCCCTTTTCCAACCTTAGTTTTGCTACATCTGTTAGACCTGTGACACTCTGGATTTTCAGCCAGCAATATCTTTTTGCTTTTGTAGTCTCAACATTTCTCTGTGTTGGAGAAGACTTGTTTACAGACATCACCATTGCCAAAGTCTTACGCTTGCTCCCCAAACTATTCACCCTTTACATCATAATTTAGTCCTTTAATTTTGGCTATTGTGGATCTCCTCAATGTGCACCGCTCACCTCTTGAAATTGGCATGCCCTTCAACCCTTGCTATAAATGGCAACCAAGGTTGGAGGAGGTATTTATAAACCAGTTGCTCTGAATGAGATATTTGAACTGCAAGTAGTGAAACAGTAAGTATAGCAAGAATAAAATAAGATGCTCAGAGTAGGACAATTCTCCATTAATTAGATGAAGATTTATTGTCATATATCTGCATGCAGATCACCCAGAAAACATCCATATGTGACCATTACTAAGGTCTAGGAGTTACTGGGACTGGCCTATGGTCACTGTGAAGCCCCCACCCCCACCCCCATACACACCATGAACCCTGCCAAAACTCACTCATAAGGTCTGGAAATTCAAGTTCCCTAGGCAGCCCTAATAATCGTGGAGAGTCCAATACCAGCACAATAACATTGTCCAGCAGTTCAGAATCTGCAGGAATCTGCAGGAGGCGGGCATGTCCTTGAAATAACATTAATGGGGAAAGATGACTTGAAATGTATCAGGCTAAAGCAATGATGGTGAATCTTTTTTGGTTCACGTGCCAAAAGGTGTGTGTGTGTGTGTGTGCTAGCATGCGTGCACATGCCGACATTCTTTCCCCTCCCCACTTTGTACTGTCCCCTGAGCATGCACACAGGCCTTTCTGAACCCCCAGTGGTGGGTTCATATCGGTGTGGTCCAGAGTGCCGCATCGATAGGAACCCAGTGATGCAATTTTTGGCAATCTTTTTCTGGTGTCTCCATGTTGGAAGAAGCCCTCCGGCCCGCCCTTGTCTTAATGTCTTCGTCTGAAGCACAGGGAGAAGCTCCTTCTCAGGAGACACTGGGGAAAAAAGACACCGAAAATTGCATCCGTGAGTTCCTACCGATGTGGCACTCTGCACCACACTGGTATGAAACTGCCACTGCTGGTAGGTGAAAAGAATGCCCAAACGGGCAAACCGGAGGTGCGTTTTTCCGAAGTTTCAGTTTGTCCATTGAGGGATTTTTTTTGTCTCCAGGGCTTCAGGGAAGGTTTCCCGAAGCATCTGGAGGATGAAATGTCCTTTCCCAGGGTTGAAAATTAGCTGGCCAGCACACACATGTGCACTGGAGCTGAAACATGGAAAAGTCTTGCATGCCCTCCCATATCGCTTTGCGTGCCACCTGTGGCATGAATTCCATAGGTTTGTCACCATGGGTCTAAAGGTTTTCTGGAGTAAAAAACAGTGGCTATGTCCTAAGATCCTCTCCAAACAATAACATTAGCAGCAGTATCCAAAGACAACTTCAACACTGTCTCCCAATGAAGATCACACAAAGATGGCCTATATAAGTAGTAGTTTTACATTTAAAATAAAACACTGTAAATTTATTCTGTTAGGAAAACATATTATAGGCATGTTTAAAGGAGTCTATAATTAATCCGTCACAGCTGAGTACACTGGATAGTCTTGAAATGACAGATGCCAAGAAACAGAACAGCCCACATCTGTTGTCAGAAGCAGTGGATTGTACATGCCAAATGGAATTTAGACTATGAATTTAGACTATACATATTTACCTAGAATTAAGACACTAAGAACTCAGTGGGACACAGAACAGAATTTTATTTAATGGTGCACGGGATTTACCTTTCACAATTCTCTCCCACATTTTCTATCAAAATACTTTCTGGTTTTCCAAAGTTACAAAAATCAGCTAGTACCAGGTGAGTCTCTTTTACATATTCAGATACATTTTTCTATCAGAATATGTATCTGCATATATCCAATTAGAAACTAGAAATGTTAGGATTTCTAAAGATGTGGCTTTCCCCATGTTTCATTTCTTGTAAGACGCCTATAAGGCACCTTTCTTTAGCTTCTTGTTCAAGCAGCGTAAAAGTGTTCAGCGTTGCTAAGCACTTTCAGTGGCCGGGAGCCAACCCGAAGATGCCACATCAGTCATCCAGGCTAGAAGTGCCAAGACTATGAAGCGATTTTTAATAGGCAAGAAAGTACCATTGTGATGAAGAAAATGGGATCATTTAAAAACCCTTCTGAGTAATGAGGCCACCTCCCTGCTGCTCAAATCAGCTACTGCATTTGGTTATTATGATAACTAAATATGGTTGATTTTAACAGCTGGAAACACTGCAACAATATTTAAAAGAAGGGGTTTTTTAAAAAAAAAAATCAAGATTGCATTCAACAAAAGTAATGGGCTATTTAAAGAACATTGTTTTGGTTTGGCTACTCTTTCCACATTGTGCTACTAGGAGCTGTGAAGCCACCACTTGCCTGGAGGTGGCAGGCATTTAACGCCTGCTGAAAAGCAAATGTACTTTTTGGCAATGACAAACATGCATTTGCTCCTTCTTCGCTCCTTTATTTCCTTGCTTCATTTTGGCTACAGGCTACAGGAAATTAGAAATGACTGCAAAGTATGCCAGATTACACAGCCACTGTAATCTTATCAGGAAGTAAGGCTTGACCTAAATCCTTTGGAACTACAGTGTCAAGCAAATAGACTGCTTCGCATCTTACTTGAAATAGAAACGGTTTTAATGGAACAGCTATGTTTGCTGATTTTTTACTGCAAAGTTAGACCCTTGTGAGACCTTAAGGACTTAAAAAATGTATTGTGAAATAAGCTTTTTGATTCTACTCCATGGCCTTATTCATGATAAATATCCATTTTCTAAGTTGGTTGTCAAAATGATATTGCTCTGCTGTACAAGCATCATCATAGTTAGGATGGATAACATTGTTTGTGCTGGAACATTGAATTCCAAAGGTAATACCAATTCCAGAACAAAAGGATAGTTTGAATCATAGTTGCTTCCTACAACTAAAAAAAGACTATTGTGCCTTAGATGTCAAGACTGAGTAACACATATTATTCTTGAGGGTGGGAAGATACAAACAATTCTTAACTGTTGTTTTTGAGACTGTTGTCAGGAAAAACAATTTAAAATATGCAACTGTTGAAGATACTGTCTGTGGTTTAAAATCTAAAATGAGTTTTAAAACTTTATTTTAAAAAAGACTTGTTTTCTTTTAAAACTGTAGAATTTGAAAAATGTAGCACATTCAAAACAATTTGGGAAGGTTTACATTTCCTGTATTTCCTGATTCAAGGGTGTTAAATCAGTGCTTCCCAGATTTTTTTTCCTTTATTACCCCAATCTGCTTATGAGAAAGTCCTTTTTATCCAATGTGCGTAAAACTCTTTAAGACAATTTAAACGTCCTTGTTGTGATTGGGTAATAGGTTCATGTGTCATTACCCAAAGAAAAGCCATTTTCATCCAATTTGGGGTAATTTACCCAGGTTTGGGGAGCACTGTGTTAAATGACGCAACTATTGGGAACTTGACAAGCTTTATGCACAGATATTTAAGCTGTGTTCAGTTTGGCAAATGCAAAGATGTATAAGCAGAACTCTACCACAAATATGCAGGTAATATAATATATGTAATATATACTTGTATTTTATTGTTAGTAATACGAATTAATTAGTTGAGCAGCTCCATGCATGAGCTCACTGATGGGAAAATCGACGTCAAACTGCAGTCTAAACACTACTTCTGTATTTCTACCATTCTTCTTTCATGACTCTGAGAAGGCTGTACTTAAAGAGTTTCCAATTGGTTTTTCAGCAAAGTAACAACTAGATCCAACTAGTTAAGCTTCAGCAACATTACTGTATTATCAGTATCTCCAAAAAACCTCAGAAAATCCCCCCTGAATTTTTTAAAAACAAAATTAGGAATTTTTGTTGTTAACCAAAGCCTGTTTTCTCAAGCGGCATTTAGAGAAGAACAGGAAAGTTAGTGATGGCATCTTAAGAGCAGGGATGGGTTCCTCCCGGTTCAAACCAGATCGCCCGAACCATTAGCGACCTTCTGTTGACATAATTTTGGTGTCACGGATCTGTCCCTGTCTCTGCAAGTCCATGTGCACCACCATCTTTTTTGGGGGGGAGAGGGGGATTTTCAACATTTTTGTTGTTGTTTGTATGGCTTTTCCTCATTCTCTGCTGCGAAAAAGCCCCCCCTCCCACTCGCCTCCAGGTTAATGCTGATCTTTATTTCCTCATCCAAAGCACAGCTGAGCAGCTCCTCAGCTGTGTTTCAACCTGAAATCACCTTCTGAGCATGCACGGAAGTGAAATTGCAGGAAGGGACACGCACATGCGAAACATGGGGATGCAGACTGGTAGCGAAAGTAAATGGGACTCACTTCTGGTCTCATTATAAAATATGAGGTGCAATCACCTCCTATAAGGTTTATTGGGATGGGCTGTCTTGGAAAGGTTTATTCCATTACAAGCTGCTTATAAAAAGCAATACAGTACGTATGGAAAGTATTTTAAAATACTACACCGTCTAGTGTTTGCATTTGTGAATTTTAAACAGGGATACTGTATTTATTTTCTTCATTTACAAAAGTTTCATTGTGATCCCACTTTATAGAGCGCTGGTGAGACCACATTTGGAGTACTGTGTTCAGTTCTGGAGACCTCACTTACAAAAAGATATTGACAAAATTGAACGGATCCAAAGACGGGCTACAAAAAATGGTGGAAGGTCTTAAGCATAAAACTTATCAGGAAAGACTTAGTGAACTCAATCTGTATAGTCTGGAGGACAGAAGGGAAAGGGGAGACATGATTGAAACATTTAAATATGTTAAAGGGTTAAATAAGGTTCAGGAGAGAAGTGTTTTTAATAGGAAAGTGAACACAAGAACAAGGGGACACAATCTGAGGTTAGTTGGGGGAAAGATCAGAAGCAACTTGAGATAATATTATTTTACTGAAAGAGTAGTAGATGCCTGGAACAAACTTCCAGCAGACGAGGTTGGTAAATCCACAGTAACTGAATTTAAACATGCCTGGGATAAACATATATCCATCCTAAGATAAAATACAGGAAATAGTATAGATGGACCACAAGGTCTTTTTCTGCCATCAATCTTCTATGTTTCTATGTTTCAAAAATCGTTGCTCCTACCAATTTTGGGTTTTTTTTGCCTATTCCTAGAATTATGATTCTATCGTCTTGACCTCTCAAAGCTTCTATATTGCCATCTTTTCATGCTCTGTGGAGGTTTACTAGCTGTGCTTCATTCAACTTTTGAAAATATACTGAATACATTCATATATTAAGGATTAATAACATGACACCAGCTAAACTTGGTTAGATATTTTTAAAAAACCAAAGATATTGAGAAAAACACAATGACAAGATGTTTATTGATAGGTACATTTAGTGGAAAAATACCAGGCAACTAAGTTGCTCTAAAATATCTATAATTATCTTTCCTGGTCTGGAAATAATAAATGTAAAAAAATACCATGTACTACTCATCTATACAGTTTATCTTTATTTCTTTCAAATACACAAGTACCGTATTTTTTAGAGTATAAGACAGTATAAAAGAGGGTGGAAATGTTGGTGCGTCTTATACACCAAATACAGCCATATTTGGCCTCTTGAAGCTCCACTCCCACATCCCCAAAATGTTCCTACTTTTTGCAAAAACAGGGTGAGCAGAGGGTTTGGGAAGTCTGCAGAGTGCTCCTGAGGCCTGGGGAAAGGCAAAAATGTCAGTTTCTGTGAAAAATAGACCATTTTTTCGCAGAATTGGGGGCTTTTTACCTTCCCCTAGAAACACTCTGCAGGCCTCCCAAACTCTCTGTGCGCCCTGTTTTTCTGCAAACAGGAAAAACAGTCCACAAGCACTAAATTATTATTAGAATCATGGGGGGCTGGAACCAGAGAGTTTGTGGATCTGTAACAAATTTAGGCTCACTCCACCCCTTTACCTCTTTTTTGTTCATCCATCACTGTATAATACAGAGATAATGTGTCTTACTGTGCAGTTTCTACACTGAGATGACATTATTGACAACTTTTATGTCTCTAGAAAAACAGCTTTGGAATAAATCATTAGTATATAGTTCTCTAACTATACAGTATTTAAAAGACTAGTGGCATAATCATTAGCTTACTTAGCTTTTTTGAAAAAACAACAATTGTTATTGACCAGAATCATCCCTCTGGGTTCTAGCTAGTGTGCTCAAAATGAATAAATACAAATTTCAAAACATGGGCCCACTATTTATTTATTTTATTTTATTTATTTATTAGATTTGTATGCCGCCCCTCTCCGAAGACTCAGGGTGGCTCACAACAACAGAACACTAATCAATATTTTTCTTTAAATAGTTTCATCTGAATCAAATTCCCCACTGTTACTTTATGTGATAGTTAGTTCAAAGTTATGTAAGGTTAATCTGAAAAGACAATTCAAGAAAGAACAAGATCAACTCATCGCTGCACAACACATAGAAATATTCAGTCCTAACCTCACATGGAACTTATCTTGCAAGCCCAGATAAGTCTAACAAGTGCCCCCCAAATTAGGAATCCTTATCCTTGACCCAAGGGTGAAATCCAGCAGTTTCTGACAGGTTCTGGAGAACCTGTAGTGGAAATTTTGAGTAGTTCAGAGAACCGGTAGGGTAAATTTTGAGTAGTTCAGAGAATTGGAAGTACCACAAGGGCACTAGACTGCCTTCGGTCCCCTGTCCTATTGCTCTCCTATATCTCCTATACCTTTCTTCTATTCCTATATCTCTTCTTCTATTCTTTCATTGATATGTTCTATTACTATACCTTCCTTTCTATTATTTCTTAGATATATTTTATTATGAGTATCTCCTCTATAAACTTCATCATGTATTTTACTATGTGTATATAAATATACTATACCCACTAAAACCCTCATTGTGTATTGAACAAAATAAATAAATAAATAAATAAATAAATAAATAAATAAAATAAAATAAATAAATGAAATGATTGGCCCAGAGTGGGGTGGGAATGGAGATTTTGCAGTATCCTTCCCCTGCCACACCCACCAAGCCATGCCCACCAAGCTGTATCACACCACAGCCATATAACCAGTAGTAAAAAAAAAATGGAATTCACCACTGCCTTGACCGCTTGGGCTATGTAAGTCATCTAAGTGTCTTTTTCTTTAGCAGGGATTTATAAGGTTTTTTTAAAACGTAGTGCTGACTTGTACAGAATTTAATCATTATTTCATTCACTCCATGAGCCCTAGAATCTTTGACTAATTCAGTTTTACTTATGGCACATACATGATCATACCAGGGTTGGGCATTGGACTAAAATCTGGAATTTCCCACTAGTATATTTACTATTAACATCTCCCAAGGCCTAGCAAATAGTCGTTGAAAGATATGCAATATTTTTGCAGAGTATTTCCCAGAACAGATGGCCTGATACAACGTGCAGCTGTAGAAAGTTGAAAAATTGTGAACACAATTGTTTTCAGCTGCCTAGACTATCCCGAGTCTTTAATAGTCCTTAAACATTAGTTTCTGGAAAACAAAACCCAAGCATTATCCGCTAATTTCACAAATAAATAGCCACTATTGAAATTGATATGAATTATAAAAAGAGCAATTGTACAAATTAAGAAAACATAGATGGGATTGGATTCTCATCTACCGCAGGTTGTATAGTCTACATTACAGTCTCTATACACTGACCTCATCAAAATAAATAAGTCAAGCTTGAAGACTATTTATATTGCCTCTTATAATTCTTTTGCCCTACAAAAGTGGGTCAAACCATTAAATGGAGTGCATTCACTCTCTAATATACAGTACTAATTTCATTAGTAATATCTGCTCTGGTAATCTCCCTTTTCCTGGAAAAAGCTATAGAAATATCTACATTTGGATTGATGATATTTGCTTCATTAAAATTCATTCAACTATGTATTAAGGATGCCTTAAGGTGATTCTTTCATAGAACAGAGGTTGATAATATAGCAATAGGACTTAGACTTATATACCGCTTTATAGTGTTTTACAGCCTTCTCTAAGCAATTTACAGAGTCAGCATTTTGCCCCCAACAATCTGAGTCCTCATTTTACCCACCTTTGAAGAATGGAAGGTTGAGTCAACCTATATCTGGTGAGATTTGAACTGCCAAATTGCAGGGAAGCCATCAGTCAGAAGTAGACTGTAGTAGTGCACTCTAACCGCTGCACCTCCATAGCTCATAAATATTTGAAAGGATAAAATATAAATAAATATTTCCTTTCAATTCTGTAATTCTAAATTCTGTGCTTCATATTAATTGCTAATAACCACAACTGGAATACATACCACAGAAGAAGAGACAATCAGCCTGGTAAAGCAGGAGACCAGAAACAAGAGCACTGAGTTCTAATCCCACCTTATACATAAAACCAACTGGGTGATCTTGCAACTGGGTCTCTGAGCCCTAGGAAGCAGACAATGGCAAACCACTTCTAAAATCTTGCTAACAAAACTTCAGGGTTTAGTCTGGACAGTTAATAATAATAATAATAATAATGATAATAATAATAATAATTATAATAATAATAATTATTATTATTATTATTTATTAGATTTGTATGCCGCCCCTCTCCGAAGACTCGAGGCGACTCACAACAATCATTAACAATGTAGAAATCCAATGTTTAAAAACACAATTTAAAAACCCTTATAATAAAATAATCACACAACCCAATCAAACCATACATAAACCAAGTAGTTAGGGGAGGTGTCAATTTCCCCATGCCTGGCAGCACAAGTGAGTTTTCAACAACTTACAAAAGGCGAGGAGGGTGGGGGCAGTTCTTATCTCTGTGGGGGGCTGGTTCCAGAGGGCCGGGGCCGCCACAGAAAAGGCTCTTCCCCTGGGCCCCACCAGATGACATTGCTTAGTTGAAGGGGCCCGGAGAAGGCCAATTCTGTGGGACCTAAACGGCCACTGGGATTCATGCGGCAGAAGACAGTCCCGGAGGTATTCTGGCCCAATGCCATATAGTTGCCAAGAATCAATGCTGACTTGAAAACACACACACTCAAACACAAACAAAATTAAAAAATTAAAAAGAGGAAAAGTCAAAAGTCAAGAAATATGTAATGCTGGAAGAAAAACGTAAGGAAGTTGGACCAAATTTTTAAAATATATTTTTCCATCATTCTAGCAAAGTTCAAAGTAAGAATTATAAGTATTATTGAGCCTACAAATCTGCCATTTGTTTATACCCACCATCAGGGGTGGGCTACTGCCCAGACGGGAGGGAATCCAGTGGGGTAACGAAAATGGAGCTCCACCCCAGAGCCCCCAATTTGCACTGAAAGATGTTGAAAGAAAATGCAGGACATCCTGCATAAGCCACGCCCACAGTGTGGTAGAAAAAAATTGGTAGCCCTTCACTGCCCACCATGTACAATGAGTTTGTAAATCCTGCTCATTCCCATTCCAGTTGGATTATTGCAAATTTGCAATGTGTCTACATGAGACTACCCTAGAAGAATATTTGGAAGCTTCTGCTCTTGCAAAATTTATTTAATTTATTTAATTTATTTATCAGATTTGTATGCCCCCCCCCTCTCCACAGACTCGGGGCGGCTATATAGGCAGTTATGGCTGCCAACTATTTCCCAGGAGGGCCTTTTTCTGCCACAGTGCCTGTTCCTTACAAGATCACCTTCCCCACCCCAAGAAACCAGCCTGGCTCAACCCTACTGGTCTTTTGCAAGACATTAAAAACTTGATTCTGCCATTAAATCTGGGCCCCGGATGGTGTGAAAAAGCCTATTTCTTTGGATATATTGATTGTGCGATGCTGTTGAATTTCTCAGTTGCTAATTTTATGTTATTTCTGTTTATAATTATTGACTGAGCTTTTATGTTCTTTTAACAACCCAGAAGTATATATATATGAGATAGGCAGCCATAAAAATAATTAAACAAGCATCAAGTGGTGTCAAATATTGCTCTGAAAAGCAAAGGCAAACAGACATTTCAACAGAGAGTGCTTTTAAAAAAGGCCCCCTTGAAAGCCCCGTGTTTACCATGACAAATGGTACAAACATTTAATTTTTTTTCTACAGTAGAATGAATACCTCTATTTTTGACAATGAAAGCATAGTCTGACTGTGATTATAAAGCAATGCATATTTATTTATTTATTAGATTTGTATGCCACCCCTCTTGGGAGACTTGTATGCCGCCCCTCTTTGCTCACAACATAAAAACAGTACAAATCCAATAGTTAAAAACAATTTAAACCCCTTAATATAAAAACAATCATAAATCTCAAATAAACCATACATAAAATGGAATGGCCCAGGGGAATCAATTTCCCCATGCCTGATGGCAGAGGTGGGTTTTAAGGAGTTTCCGAAAGGCAAGGAGGGTGGGGGCAATCCTAATCTCCAGGGGGAGTTGATTCCAGAGGGTCGGGGCAGCCGCAGAGAAGGCTCTTCCCATGGGTCCCGCCAGACGATATTGTTTCGTTGACGGGACCCGGAGAAGGCCAACTCTGTGGGACCTAACTGGTCATTGGGATTCATACGGCAGAAGACCGTCTCAGAGATATTCTTATTTCAGAAAGAGCAGGATATCCATCTCTTTTTGGACATGTTAAATTTAAGCCTAACTAAACTCTGCGAGATCACCTTCTGCCACATAGCTCTCAGCGACCAATAAGGGCCCACAAAATTGGTTTTCTCCGGATCCCATCATCTAAACAGTGTCGGCTGGCGGGCCCATGGGGGAGGGCCTTCTCTGTGGCTACTCCAACTCTCTGGAGCCAGTTATCTCCTGAGATCTGGACTGCCTCTACCCTTCTGGCCTTCTGGAAAGCTGTAAAGACCTGGCTTTTCTGGAAAGCCAGGGGCCATTTATTTGATGGTACGCCATTGGGATCTGGCCATTAATGACATACAGTGGTACCTCTACTTACAAACTTAATTCGTTCCGTGGCCAGGTTCTTAAGTAGAAAAATTTGTAAGAAGAAGTAATTTTTCCCATAGGAATCAATGTAAAAGCAAATCATGTGTGCAATTGGGGGAACCACAGAGAGGGTGGAGGCCCTGTTTTCTCCCAAGAGATTCCCATGGAGGCTTCTCCCTGCCTTTTCCAGTTACAGTTTTGGAGGGTCAAATTTGTTAGTGGAAAATGGTTCTCGGGAAGAGGCAAAAAAATCTTGAACACCCAGTTCTTAACTAGAAAAGTTCATAAGTAGAGGCGTTCTTAGGTAGAGGTACCACTGTATATGGTTTTTAACTGTTTTGTTTTTAATTGTTGGTTTTAAATTGTTTTAGATTGTTTTTAAGGGGTTTTAATGTTACATCTATGTTTTATTCTTCGGTTGTGAGCCACCCAGAGTCCCTTGGGAGTTGGGTGGCATACAAACCCAAATAAATAAACTAAATAAAAAAACCTCCCCCCTTCATAGATTTAAATAATCTGAATACAGAAGAACCATGCAGACTACAGGGGAGGAGGGAGGAAGTGAAGAGATTAACAGAGTTAAGGATATTCATGTGCATATTTGAAAGAAAGATGGCAGGAAGGAGAATATCGGAGAGATGGGAAGAAGTGGCAAGGGCAGGGAAAGAAAGGAGGAGGGAGATGTCTTTGTTCAGGCAATGACCCAGGAGAAAAGCGTTATTTCATTGTGCTTATTCATAGGCATTGGTGGCCTTCACCTTGATGTCCCTTTAATGTTGTCCTATTCAGCAAAGGTTCCCATGATCAGGTAATTATCTTTCATTTATAGAAACACATCTCTGTGTTCCAAACACTTTCCTCACCGGTTCTGCTATAGATCAATATCTCCTTAAGACCTTGCACTATTGTTTGGGAGAATGATATTGATTTCTCCAAGGAACGAAGGATGATGTTTGCATGAAGGGGGAGCGGGGAAGCAATGCCACAGATGCCTCTGTACCAAATACTGAAAGATGTGTTACAGTCAAGTAATAAATTGTATTCCTTGGCATTTTGAACAATGGTGTCACAATGCCGCCCCGAGTCAAATAAAATAAAATAAAATAAAATAAAATAAAATAAAATAAAATAAAATAAAATAAAATAAAATCAAATCAAATATAAATAAATAAATAAATAAATAAATATTGTATTTTTTATGCTCACAGTTCATTTTTGCAGAATGAAAGGGAGAATCCGGTCCCTATCATTTGAAAAGCCAACTTATTTACAACGCATTATAGGAAGTTTCTATTTCCTAAGGTTCTTGCAGGTGAAAGGTAATTAAACATAGATTTTAAAATCTATTTGTGAAAAAGGCACTAATTTTTCACCTAGTTGCGAAAAAGGATTAATTTGGAAGGGATGGGTGCCATTTGCTACTTGCATAATATTTCAATAATAAGGAGCAATAAAGTCACTAATATGAAGGACAAAGACAATGTGAAAAAAGCCCATCCAAATCTCCCTTTTTACACAAAGAGTTTTACAGAGGAAATTCACAAGTGTCTTTATAAAGTTAATTCCTGATGAACAACATTCTTCCCGGTATTTTTTTTTTAGAAATCAGTATACAGGCTGATAACAATCTGCTATTATTTCTAATGATATTGTTTGGCAAGAGTGTTAAGAATGATCAATCAAAGAATCAATCAATTCTTTATTTTGGTCAAAGACCAGCATGAAATATTAAGATAACTCTTTGATCAGTTTAAAATGTTGCTGTTAAAAGCAGCCTAAAAATTAAGCAGTAAATAGTTACTGAAAATGTTAGATTACAATCATTAAGAAATATAGAAGACTGACGGCAGAAAAAGACCTCATGGTCCATCTAGTATGCCCTTATACTATTTCCTGTATTTTATCTTAGGATGGATATATGTTTATCCCAGGCATGTTTAAATTCAGTTACTGTGGATTTACCAACCACGTCTGCTGGAAGTTTGTTCCAAGGATCTACTACTCTTTCAGTAAAATAATATTTTCTCATGTTGCTTTTGATCTTTCCCCCAACTAACTTCAGATTGTGTCCCCTTGTTCTTGGGTTCACTTTTCTATTAAAAACACTTCTGTCCTGGACCTTAATTAACCCTTTAACATATTTAAATGTTTCATTACATAAATGTAATGAATACATTTTAAATACATTAACATGTACATGATCAATAATAGTTTTCTTCCTTATGAAAAATGTTTTTAAACCCTAAGTATATGAGAAAAGAAAGAGCAAATTTAGGCTTCCTAAATGCATGCATAAATGAAGATTTTTCAGAAACAAAATTGAATGGATAAATCTACGCATCTCTGAGGGCAGGGGATGCCCTTCTAGTCTTACCTTGGATAACAAAACATTGTGTTTTCTTGTGTTGCTGAACTTTTACCATCATGAGAACTTTCAGGAAAGCCACATGCCTTGGGCAATCAATACTGTGAAAATGAATACATTCCTGGGTGAAATCTTTTAAGTGTATCCCAGTGTTTGTGTATTTTGAAAGCACTTGAGGGCAGAATGTGAGGTTGATCTGTGCTTTATTTATTACTCGCCATTCAAAGGTTTTCAACCATCAAGTTTCTCCTGCAGCAACTAGAGATAATTAAAGAGAAGGCAAGAATGCAGAGAGCTTTGCTAAGCAATATGTTTTTTCCTTTCGTAGAGAACTCTCTGGCTATATGTCATGAGTTCTTAGCTGACAATATATTCTCAAGGAAAAACCACTCAGGAAGCCTGGGCGATCCTAAAAAACAGCATCATAGACGCCCAAAACAAGGCAAACCCCATGAAAAGGAAAAACAGGAAAACCAAAACTAAACCTGCATGGCTAAACAAAGCCCTCGCAGATGACATAAAAGGAAAAAAAGCTAAGTACAAACAATGGAAAGAAGGACTCATAACCAAAGCGGAATATCAGCAAACAGCCAGTTCCTGCAAACAAAAAATAAAAACAGCAAAGGCACAATATGAACAACACCTTGCAGCGGAAGTCAAAGACAACAAAAAAAGATTCTTCCAACACATCAACAATAAGAAGAAAGTCAAAGAAACAATCGTCACACTAAAAAACGAAGAGGGTAGAGAAATCACAGACAGCAATAACCAAGCACAGCTACTCAACACCTACTTTGCATCAGTCTTCACACAAAAGGGAACCTCCCTCCAACCAATCTGCAATTTAACTGCAACAAACTGCCCCAGAACCGAACTCAACATAGACAAAAGCACAGTGAGGGACTATCTGAGGGAACTCAACGAATACAAATCACCAGGGCCAGATGGACTTCACCCCAAAGTCCTAAAAGAATTGGCAGACACCATAGCAGAACCACTCCTTCTCATCTACCAAACATCCTGGATCACTGGAGACCTACCGGAAGACTGGAAGCGAGCTGACGTAGTCCCCATCCACAAAAAAGGCAAAAAGACCGACCCAGGTAACTACAGACCAATCAGTATGACCTCTATACCTGGAAAAATACTGGAGAAAATAATCAATAAACAACTTACCCACTTCCTAGAAACAAACAAGATCATATCCAATAGCCAGCACGGATTCATCAGAAACAAATCATGCCAAATCAATCTCATATCATTTTTCAACACCATAACCAAGTCAGTTGACCAACGCAACTCAGTGGACCTCATATACTTGGACTTCAGTAAGGCTTTCGATAAAGTCGACCACAATCTCCTAATCCACAAACTAGAAAAAAATGGAGTAGATTACTACACATGTAGATGGATAAACAGTTGGCTGACCAACCGCACCCAACGAGTTGTCCTCAATGGCACCAAATTCACATGGAAAAAAGTAGACAGTGGAGTACCACAGGGCTCTGTCCTGGGTCCTGTACTCTTTAACATCTTCATCAACGACCTGGATGAGGGAATAAAAGGGGAACTAATAAAATTTGCAGATGACACCAAGCTGGCGGGGGTAGCCAACACCCTTGAGGACAGGCTCAGAGTACAAGAAGACCTAGACAGACTATCACAGTGGGCCCATACCAACAAAATGAGGTTCAACACCGACAAATGCAGAGTCCTCCACCTCGGCAAAAAGGACCCTAGACATACATACAGCCTGGGAGATACCCCACTCAGCAGTAGTGACTGCGAAAGAGATCTTGGAGTCTTGGTGGACAATCAACTAAACATGAGTCAGCAATGTGCAGCAGCAGCCAAAAAAGCCAACTCAATCCTAAGCTGCATCAACAGAGGAATATGCTCCAAGACCAGGGAAGTACTAATACCACTCTACTATGCCCTGGTCAGACCCCACCTGGAGTACTGCATCCAATTTTGGTCACCTCACTACAAAAAAGACATCGAAACTCTGGAGAAGGTGCAAAAAAGAGCAACCAAAATGATTAGGGGACTCGAAACCAAGACTTACGAAGAGAGATTGAGAGAACTGGGCATGGACAGCCTAGAAAAAAGAAGGTCTAGAGGGGACATTATAGCAGTTTACAGATACTTGAGGGGTTGCCACAGTGAGGAGGGGGTCTCTTTATTCCCCAGGGCACCAGAGGGCCGGACGAGGAACAATGGCTGGAAGCTGACCAAGGAGAGATTCAACCTGGAAATAAGGAAGAACTTCCTGACGGTCAGAGCGATCAACCAATGGAACTGCCTGCCAGGGGAGGTGGTGAACTCCCCAACTCTGGACACCTTCAAGAGGAGATTGGACTTCCATTTGGCTGGGGTGCTGTAGGGTTTCCTGCTCAGGCAGGGGGTTGGACTCGATGACCTAACGGTCCCTTTCAACTATAAATAAATAAATAAATAGATAGATAGATAGATAGATAGATAGATAGATAGATAGATAGATAGATAGATAGATAAATAAATAAATAAATAAGAATGGAACTGTAGCTCTGGGTTTATATTTATTTATTTCGGAAGTGCTTTTAGATAAACTTAATGCAGCAGTGAGGGCACTTGAAGAAAACAAAGGTCAGGATAGGCAGAAAGGTCAGGATAGGCAGAAAAAATACCTTGATAACTACTTTTTTGCCATTGCTTTCAGTAATGTTATATTTATTGACTCATCAGTTGAAGATAAGTCCTGTTCTACGCTTTTCTAACAAGTGAATAATCTTTGTCTTCTGAGACATCTTTAAGATAAGCCTTTGCTTTACAAATATACTCCTTCTTCTTGATTCTTTGGAGCACATTATTAATAGGAACAAGAAAAAAAAAGATGTTATAAAGATTAAACAAAGATGCCTCATGTTAAATCAATTCTGTTGTCTACTATTGTCCCATTATACCAAGAAGTGCTTCCTCCTGTAAAATCCCTCTTTTAAACCCTCAGTTGACTCTCTTCCTCTCCATTGCAAGAAAGCAGTTGAAAACAAATGCTGTTTTTGCCTGTGGCCTCTGAGTTTTAGAAAGCCTTCTCCAGGATGGCTCATTTGCAGGTAGTATTAGGGGATTAGGACTTATAAATTTGAGTAAACAAATAAATAAATAAATTTGGATGGGAAGAGACACCGGACAAATCCTGGTTTTAAGCTTTGAAAATATAGGCACTTCTCTGACTCTGCTTAACAGAAGCTGGTTAGAAAGATAGATTACCGTATTAGAATTGGAAGGGACCTTATAGGTCATCTAGTTCCCCCCACCCCAAGCCAGAGTCCCTACACCATTTCAGACAAATGGCCATCCAATCTCTTCTTGAAAGTATCAAGTCTTTCACAACCTCCGCAGGCAATCTGTTCCACTGGTTGATTGCTCTCACTGAAAGCTTCTATTGTTCCTTTTACTGATGTGATGTGAAAATAGTTCTAATAAAACTAGTTGGCAGCAATTTCTTTAGAAGTTCAACTAAGAGTCTTTTCCAGATTTACTTTGGTATTTACATGCAAAGTTTGCACAAGGAAGGGAAACTGAAGGATGAAAAGTTAAGCCACCCATGTAGATTAAAGTGACCAGATTTTAACATTGGTAAAGACGGATACCATTGGGCGGGGGGGATTTTGCTTTAAGAAATTTAGCAAAAAAAATTCTTTCTTTCTTAATAAATAATAATAATAATAATAATAATAATAATAATAATAATAATAATAATAATAATTTATTAGATTTGTATGCCATCCCTCTCCGAGGACTTCTCTCTCCCTCTTTCTCTCTCTTTATTCCTTTCTCTTTCTTTCTCTCTCTCTGTTCCTCTTTCTTCCTCTCTTCCTTCCTCTCCTTTTTGCTCTCTTTCTCTCTCTCTTCCTCCCTCCCTCCCTCTCTTTCTTTCTCTCTCCCTCCTTCCCTCCCTCTCTATTTCTCTGTCTCTTTTCCTCCCATTTTATTTCTCTTTCTCTCTATCCCTTTCTTTCTTTCTCTCTTCCTTTCTTTCTTTTCTCTCTCTTCCTTCCTTTCCTTTCTTTTCTCTCTTTTTCTCTTCCTTCCTTCCTTTCTCTCTATTTCTCTTTCTCTCCCTCTTTCTTTCTCTCCCTCTCTCTTTCTCTCTGTTTCTCCCCCTCTCTAGTTCTCTTTCTTTCTCTCTCTCTCTCCCCCTCCTTCCCAGCCTCTTGCTTTCTTCCTCACCCTTCTTTCCTCTTCTCCCTTCCCTCTCCACCACGAACCCAACCCCTTCCCCGGGGCTCAGTAGGAGAAGCTTCACTTGACCCACCTGGAGAGAGAGGACGGGGCTTCCACTCCTACTTCGGGCTCAAAGGCTGATGGGTGGGATGGCTGCACTGAAGGAGCCACCTGGCTTCCCTGCCCCGATGGTGCTCGGGTGGAGGCGAAGGTGGGAAAGGAGGCAGAGTGGTGAAGCGGGTCCAAAGGCTCAGCATGTGCTTCCCTACTCCTGCGGAGTCTCTGCCCAGCGGACCCAGACAGCCACCTGACCCACCCTCCAAGTTCCTCGCATCCGCTGTTCTTTCAGACACCCTACACAGCTCAAGGCCGAGATAGAAGACCAGTTGCAGGGGTGGTGGAAGGATGACCCCCAGTTCCACTGCCCCGTTACCCAGGCACGCAGCTGGCCTTCCTTTTTGGAGGGGAAGGGGCTGGGAAGGAAAAGCAGCCAGCAGAGCCCGGCAGCCCTTAAACCTCCCAGGTCATGGCAAAACCTCCCACATGCTGTTCCCTCTTCCACAGGGGTGCAGTGCCAAGACACGGCTGGGCCCGTCCAGGGGTGGGGAGGGGGAAACGGAGCAAAGGCCCTGTACGACTGGCTGAAGGCAGTACAGTGAACTCCAGCCAAGCTGGGTTGGGGCGGGAAGGGCAAGGCAGCAGCAGAGAGCCCGGAATTCCTTTCTCCAGCCTTTTTCCCAAAGGGACTGGTTGGGAGAAAAAAAAGTGGGACATTTTTCAAACGCCGCAGGATGCAGGACAATTTATCAAAAAGCAGGAATGTCCTGATGAAAGCGGGACGTCTGGTCACCTTAATGTAGATGTAAAAGATTCCCAGTTTATTGAGAATGTTTAAAATAAAACATTTGGATATTTTATATATTTACTGTAATAAATGATAGGGTTCAAAAAGTAGTAAGCAAATCAGCAGTGTGCTCTAAATATGAATTAATATCAGTTACTCCATAATTTGGTTTTTTTTCATTCCATCATGTTCCACATTTGTTTAGATTGTTTGGAAATCTGCATACAAGTAATACTTAATATTATTCCCATTTTTCCTCAAATATATGTTTTGAATGTACATTGTATCTGTTATACTTCTTTGTAAACAATTCCCCCCCATATATAAATCAGTTGATTCATAAAAGAAAGAAAATACTTGGTCTTTCAGCTACAGCATCGGCGAATAGTGTGGGAAGTCCATTAAAGCCCGTTCATGTTTGAGACATGGTAATTGATTCACAGCCAGCCATTTTAATCTGGCAAGCTCTCAAATTGGTAAATCATCTTTAAAAACAACACCCAAAGTGAAAAGCACAGATTAAAACTAACAAAAAGCCCCCCCAAAATTATTTAACCAGTAAAAGACTCACTTTTTTTTACAGTGTTTCTAAAACAAGGAGGCCAAATCCTGCTAGTCAGGGAGTGAGAACCACAAAGTTTCCAGAAGGCAAGCGGTAAATGAAAGTCAAGGCAGCAGCATGTCCACAAACCCCCAACACTTTACCCTTAGACTATCCATGGTGGACCTCTCCAGCTTCCTAAGAGATCAGTAAGGGGTGTGCATAAGTGCACTAGAGTGCCTTCTGTCCCCTGTCCTATTGCTCTCCTATATATCCTATACCATTCTTCTTTCCTATATTTATTTTATTCTTTCACTGATATATTTTTTCCTATTTCTCCTCTTCTCTTCTTTCTTAGATATATTTTAATACGAGTATATCCTCTATAACCTTCATTATATATTTACTATACAGTGGTCCCTCGATTTTCGTGGGTTCGAACTTCACGAAACGGCTATACCACGGTTTTCAAAAAATATTAATAAAAAAATACTTTGCTGTTTTTCCCCCCATATCAGGGTTTTTCCCACCCGATGACGTCATACGTCATCGCCAAACCTTCGTCCGCCTTTAATAATTTTTTTAAAAATAAACTTTAATAAATAAACATGGTGAGTAATAATGTAAATGGTTGCTAAGGGAATTAGAAATTGCAGTTTAGGGGTTTAAAGTGTTAAGGGAAGGCTTGTGATACTGTTCATAGCCAAAAATAGTGTATTTACTTCCGAATCTCTAATTCACGGAAATTCGACTTTCGCGGGCGGTCTCGGAACGCATCCCCGCAAAAATCGAGGGAACACTGTATGTATACCCAATATAACTCTCATTGTGCAATGGACAAAATCAATCAATCAATAAATAAATAAATTTACATTGTGAGTATCATGTATACAACTTTAACTGCAAAGGTGAATGTGTTCATGAAACTGTCCTTTGACTGGCTCACATTTTTTTAAAATTCAGACTAGGAAGAATAGAATAGAATACAGAATGATATAGTTGGAAGAGACTTGGATCATGGAAGCAGTCGACCAATAAACAAGCAGTCAAGAAAAAAACATTTTGCAGGAAGATAAAAAGTGATGGAACACATCTTTAGCATTCCCTGAGGAGGAGCCATCACACTGATGGACTATAAAGTCTGTGAAGAAATATGTAAGTGACTGTCTTCCTTATCTACTTGTGCATCTTTCAAGAAAGACATCCTACCATTTATCTACTGATCAAGCTACAGATTATATAAATTAATTAGAATGCAGCTGCGAGAGCAATCATGGGCTTTCCCAAAAACGCCCATGTCACACCAACACTCCGCAGTCTGCATTGGTTGCCGATCAGTTTCCGGTCACAATTCAAAGTGTTGGTTATGACCTATAAAGCCCTTCATGGCACCGGACCAGATTATCTCAGGGACCGCCTTCTGCCGCACGAATCCCAGCGACCGATTAGGTCCCACAGAGTGGGCCTTCTCCGGGTCCCGTCAACTAAACAATGTCATTTGGCGGGACCGAGGGGAAGAGCCTTCTCTGTGGTGGCCCCGGCCCTCTGGAACCAACTCCCTCCAGAGATCAGAATTGCCCCCACCCTCCTCGCCTTTCGTACGCTCCTTAAAACCCACCTCTGCCGTCAGGCATGGGGGAACTGAGATATTCTTTCCCCCTGGGCCTCTACAGTTTATGCATGGCATGTCAGTATGTATGTCTGGTTTTTATAATAAGGGTTTTTAGTTGTTTTATTATTGGATTGCTACATATTGTTTTTATTACTGTTGTTAGCTGCCCCAAGTCCACGGAGAGGGGCGGCATACAAATCCAATAAATGAATGAATGAATGAATGAATGAATGAATGAATACATACATACATACATACATACATACATACATACATACATACATACATACATACCAAGGAGCTGGTCATTTACAAATCTAAAGTAAACATCTAGATCCCAAAAGTGATCAGGTCTATTATGCAGTGAGGGGAAGGATTCAAAATTTCTTCTATGAAATCATCTTCCCATTTCAAATAGCACAGAAATTATTTAAAAGGCAACACTTAAGGCAAATCCTCACAGAAACGAAGAGCAGAAATGATAATATTTCAGCCCTATGTACAAGCCAAGGAGGGAAAAATGGAAATAATTTCAAGGTTCATAATGTCTTCGTGCAGTATCTCTTGTTTCCCTGTCATTTATGTAGCCATAAAGTTGTAGAATTTGTAAGTGGATATTACATTAATTCAACCAATTAATAATTCTGATTCTACCAATCCATCTTGGTGCATTTATATGTAGGGTGGGGGACGTTAGCCATTACCAATAGTTATTTGAATGGAGAAATAAAATGCAAATGCTCAACAAACTTTCATATCTTCTTTGCTTTCATTTAGTCATATATGTTAGCAACTTTCTCATTCTCCTTATGAAATACATCTCACTCCATCAATGAACATTTGTTCATTAAATATACATTGGAATTGCAACAGGAAAAAGCATCCAGTTACTGTTGAATATGCATGTGCATTTTAACACTATTAGTCAAGAATGAAGCAGAATTAGAAACACAAACCATCCATGTAGCAAATATAAATATGAGATTTGGGATCATGTTTTGAAAAGGCACAATATAGCGCTGCTTTGATGCATAATCATTTTAAACTTATTCGCTTCTTACAGAATATATCAGCCATAGCATTTTCTATGCTAATTCCACTTTTTTTTTAAAAAAGATTCTTTCTGTACCTTTACTGCTAATAACATCACTATAGTGGTGTATTCACTGTGGCTAGGAAATTAATATTGTTCTTACTGTGGAACTGTTTTGAAAGAAGAAACTGCATCATTGCAAATGATAAGGGTGCTGTCATATCTATTTACCCTTGTAGTATGGCTGTACAGTGATCCCCCGGTGATCCCCCGCTCGTTGCGAGGGTTCCGTTCCAGGACCCCCCGCAACGAGCGGGTTTTCGCGAAGTAGCGCTGCGGAAGTAAAAACACCATCTGCGCATGTCGCTGGCGGCATGGAGGGCTTCCTAGCAGCCCCCCAAACCCGGGTTGGGGGTCCGGGGGGTGCTGGCAAGCCCCCCATGCCGGCGGCGACGTTTTAAAACAGCCGCGCCGCCCCCAATCTTCGGCTCCTCGCTAGCGGGCAGGCAGACGGCGGACAAGCCGTTCGCTGGCGCTCGCTCTCGCCGCTTTCGAGCTGAGTCCTGAAGCGAATTCGCTTCAGGACTCAGCTCGAAAGCGGCGAGAGCTAGCGCCAGCGAACGGCTTGTCCGCGCTCGCTCTCGCCGCTTTCGAGCTGAGTCCTGAAGCGAATTCGCTTCAGGACTCAGCTCGAAAGCGGCGAGAGCTAGCGCCAGCGAACGGCTTGTCCGCGCTCGCTCTCGCCGCTTTCGAGCTCTTGCGCCGCCCCCAATCTTCGGCTCCTCGCTAGCGGGCAGGCAGGCAGTGGACAAGCCGTTCGCTGGCGCTTCAGGACTCAGCTGGAAAGCGGCGAGAATGAACGGCGTGGGCGGGCGAAGGGCGGGCGGCAGCGAGGAGTTTGCGTGGGCGGTGGGGAAACTCCTTGCTGATGCCCGCTGATCGCCCTCCCGCCAGCAAGAGGGGGAAGACCCAGGGAAGCCGCCCAGCAGCTGATCTGCCGGGCGCCATCTACGCATGCGTGCCCATAGAAAAAGGGGCACGCATGCGCAGATGGTGTTTTGACTTCCGGGTTGAAAAATCGCAAATTACCCTGTTCGCAATGGTCGGGGACGCAATAACCGGGGGATCACTGTATTACTATTATCCTTCTAATCTTTTCTACAATCTTCTCTTACTGGAATCATTATCATTATCATTATTATTATTATTGTTGTTGTTGTTGTTGTTCTGTTGTTTAATATACAATGAGACTTTCTGCAGCAGAGATAGATTCCTTGTGTTCAATCACACTTGGCCAAATAAAGTATTCTATTTCTATTTCCATTGCAATTTCCATCCCATTTCTATCCCATCCTATCCTATGCCTATCAGTGTTCCAATTAACACCTGAGAAATAAAACACAGACCAAGGTTTGGCCTTCTTCCAAGTTCCAATTTATTAACAGAGTCATATTGCAATGAATTATAGGCAGCCTGAATCTAACTTTCCTTACAGTTCTCCACCCAGTTTAAAGTTCATCCCTGTCCCCACATCCACAACTTCATCACATGGACCACTCTGGTTCTCCCAATGTGTATGATCATCTCATTGACTTCCTGCTGGTGCTGAACAAAGGATGACCTTGAATCTCTGGAAATAATTTGTTTTGGGTAGTATTCTTCCCCCTCATGCAACCACCCCTCCCAATTTACCAAAGTACTATTCTAGCTTGTGGCAGGCCAAAGCCTCCAACTCAAAATGAAGGCTTCAGCCTGACCCACATTCTGTTTTGAATTTCCATAACAATTCTTCACCCCATTGAACATTCCTATTCAAATAGTTTGAAGATCTTCCCATAGTCTTTTTGCAATGAAGTAACTCTAATTCTTTGTGTTATGATAAAATACATGGTGGCATGAATGTAAGATTAATATATCACCAATCAGAAACTCATTTGGGAATGTCAAAATATTGCCTTTTCTGCTACATAAAATTTATGCAGCATGACATTGTGGTTAGTTACAGACATTTATATCTGGCTTTAGAAAGGAGACCCCTTGTAATTTTTCTAAGGTTTTCCTGGATTTCTATAATTAAAGGGGGGGGGCTCCTGATTTAAATAATTAATAATTTAAATATGAGTTTAGGGATTTAGAAAAAAACACTTTTGGAAATAAATAGCAAAATGGTTTTAGAGTGTTGATTTTGAAAAGTTAAAAATGGACTAAGTGTACAGATGGATTTAAAATAAGACTTTGAATTAATTATAATAATTATTCTTGTAGGACATAATTGTTGTTTGGATTCCTTTTGGGGGGAGATAGGATGCAAGTTTGGAAGTTGGAGACTAAAGGAAATTAGCTAGAAGAAATTAGAGATTACAATTAAAGGAGAATATTTAAATTTGACTTGCTAAAAAAGAATGAAGCAAAATATTTTTAACATTGGAACCATTGAAGGATGTTTGTGAACAATGGACTCAGAAGCTAAATTTTAAAATGTTTGCCATTATAGACAAACTGGTATTTCAATATTGTTTTGACAGAGGAGCAAGTTTTACCAGACAAGACTGAAATTGATTTAAATGTGGATTTTAAAATGACAAACTACAAGAATGTTATGGAAACAGATGTTATACTGGATATAGAATAAAACCAGCTGGTGTGTTAATAATTAAAATGAAAATACAAACCAAAAGAATGACTTGGAAAACTCTTCTACATTAGATTTACAAAAGAGACCTATTTTGAAGGATTTTCTAAGATGTGATAATAAAAATGTGGTTAATGAGGACCTGTTGTGTATTTATTACTGTTTGTCCTATGGGTTGTTACTATTGTATAGTTGTCTGGGCTTTTTTGCTTAATGCTTTTTTCAACAATGTATTTGGATTTTGTAAGCTGCCTAAAAATTTACTGGAGTGAGCAGCCATGATAAATAATAACATTGTGATGATGTTTGTTTTGAATTTAATCTCTGGATACCAATGTACTGATCTAATTGTTCAGAACTGCTATCTGGGTGAAGTATCTTAAATAGTGACAAAAATAGTTGATATTCCCTTTGGGAAAAGAATATCAAAGGTGTTTTTTCCAAAAGCAACTGGATTTTCTTGTTTTTTCCATGAAAACATTTCGCTTCTCATCCAACAAACTTTTTCAGTTCTCTTTTCTTTGATTGAGAATCTCAACAGATAATGAAGGGAGTGATTTTCACAATTCATAAGGAAGCATAAGCCAGAATGCTGATATTGATTCCAAGGACATTTTGACAGTTAATCTATTCTTTTCACTTTGTGTTCATTTCATCTTAGCAACTGACAATTTAGTCCCCCACATTACAAAAACAAACAAGCAAATGAAGCAACCTCCACATATGTTACAGAATAATCTCTGATTCAGTTAATGTGCAGTTTTGCTTCTACTAAAATACTTACGTATTTTGCATGAGTTTTGTTGAATCAGCAAAAAACAATTTTCCTGAGTTGTATTTTAAAATGTCAATAAAGTCACTTCCTGATGCTGATACTTTTAGTAGTTAATATGCAGTAATAATGCAGTGCCATAGTGGTAAATGCACATCAATTGTGAAGTGTCAATTTCTCAATCACATCTCTAGAGATGCTACAACAGTCATAAAGTTAATACTTTTATATCTTACTACTACTAGTAGTAGTCATAAAGTTACAACAGTAATAAAGTTAATACTTTTATATCTTACTACTGCTATTACTAGTACTACTACTACTAGTAGTAGTAAGATATAAAAGTATTAACTTTATGACTGTTGTAGCATCCCTAGAGATGTGATTGAGAAATTGACACTTCACAATTGATGTGCATTTACCACTATGGCACTGCAATCATGTAATTTCTATTTTCATGCTTCACAACTGGCTTCCAACAAGACGACTTATCGGCAAAGTCAGCAGTAAAATCACAAGTTCAATCAGAATAAAGCTGGAAGGGACTTTGGAGGTCTTCTAGTCCAATCGTCTGCTCAAGTGACTGTTCAGTCTCTTCTTTAAAACTTCTTTAAAACTTCACCTACTACTTCTGATGGCAAGCTGTTCCACTGGTTAATTGTCCTCAGTGTTAGGAAGCTTCTCTTTAGTTCCAAGGTGCTTCTCTCCTTGATTTATTTTCACCCATTCTTTCTTTTATACTGATCTCTGGTCTATGGAAAATAAGTTGATCCCCTCCTCTCAAATATTGGAATACTGTATTGCTATTGTGTCCCCCTTAATCCTTTTCTCTAGTCTAGCCACACCCAAATCCTGCATCAATTTGTCATACGTTTTAGTCTCCAGGCCTTTAATAATCTTAGTTGCTTACTTGAGCTCAGATGATACCAGGCTTAACGGCTGCAGATGATTCATTTAATGACTGCTACAAAAGTAAAGTTGTTACATGGCTGTGGTGAGATGAAGGCTTGCTTAAAGACTGAACTGCTTAGCAACAGAGTTGTCAGTCCCAATTGAGATCATTAAACTGAGACTACCTATAGAGTATTACTGCCTGCAGACTCAACAAAATAAAATTTTAGCTACTTGTGCAATGTGCAAAAGGGAAATAAAAAAAACTGTTCTTAGTAGTTCATGCTGCTGTCTTTTCTTCCATCACCCAAAAGCAATCCATCTTGCAAGAAAAAAAACTGTTTATTAAATGATCCTTTTACATGTTTTGTGGGGTGTGTTTTTTTTTAAGTTCCATGAAGCTGTCACTGTAAAATGAGAGGGCTTTTAGTACTCTTTGAAATAAGGATGTGATGTGGGATCAATTTTCTATGGCAGTAAAGTAAAAGGAGAAAATGGAAGCAATTTTCTCTTTTGAACATGCCCTATTTAATGAAATTGATGTCACAGTAAAGCTTTATTTAAGAAAGATGCAGGAAGAGCCACAAAATGATATCGTGGTCAAAGACTTCCACTCTGAATATTTCCTTGTTCCTCCTTCTTTCTTGGGAGGGGGGGGGAGCTACTTTCATGGATAATAGATAGTAGTAGCCACAATTTTACCTTCCCAATTTCCCACCACCACTCATCCTTCTCTCTGCTTTACCCAAATAAATAAATAAGTAAGTAAATTAAATAAATACTATAAATATAAATAGAAAAAATATAAATAATCTGAAAGAAGGAAGGAAGGAAGGAAGGAAAGAAGGAAGGAAGGAAAGAAAGAAAGAAAGAAAGAAAGAAAGAAAGAAAGAAAGAAAGAAAGAAAGAAAGAAAAAACAGACAGACAGACAGACAGACAGACAGACATCCCTGGAGATTTTTTTTTTTTTTTGCTGTAGGGGGTGGGGTTTTAGTAGACAAAACTTTTTAAAATAACAAACTTTGTTTGCATGTTGTGTTTCCTATTCAGTTCTATATGCATTACCCAAAACTAATGCAAAACAGTTTGGTCCCGATTTGATGCAAATCTAAAGGAAAATTTGCCAACATCCATCCAATTGTTTTGAATACAATAACAACTAATATTTCCACATATTGGGGTGCCTCAGGGGTCGATCCTCTCCCCCCTGCTATTTAACATCTACATGAAACTGTTGGGTGAGATCATCCAAGGGCATGGGGTGAGGTATCATCAGTACGCTGATGATACCCAGTTGTACATCTCTACCCCATGTCCAGTCAGTGAAGCGGTGGAAGTGATGTGCCGGTCCTTGGAGGCTGTTGGGGTCTGGATTGAGTCAACAGACTCAAACTCAACCCTGACAAGACGGAGTGGCTGTGGGTTTTACCTCCTAAGGACAATCCCATATCTCCGTCCATTACCCTGGTGGGGGGGGGGAACCACTGACCCCCCTCGGAGAGGATCCGCAACTTGGGTGTCCTCCTCGATCCACAGCTAACATTAGAGAATCATCTTTCCACTGTGGTAAGGGGGACATTTGCCCAGGTTCGCCTGGTGCACTGGTTGAGGCCCTACCTGGACCAGGAGTCACTGCTCAGTCACTTACTTACTTACTTACTTATTTACTTACTTATTTATTTATTAGATTTGTATGCTGCCCCTCTCCGTAGACTCGGGGCGGCTAACAACAATAATAAAACAGCATATGACAAATCTAATATTTAAAATAACTAAAAACCCTTATTAAAATCAAACATACACACAAACAACCATGCATAAATTGTATAGGCCTGGGGGGAACGGAATATCTCATTGTTTAGTCGACAGGACTCATGCCCTCATCACCTCAAGGTTCGACTACTGTAATGCTCTCTACATGGGGCTACCTTTGAAGAGTGTTTGGAAACTTTAGATCGTGCAGAATGCAGCTGCGAGAGCAATCATGGGCTTTCCCAGATATGCCCATGTCACATCAACACTCCGTGGTCTGCATTGGTTGACGATCAGTTTCCGGTCACAATTCAAAGTATTGGTTATGACCTATAAAGCTCTTCATGGCTTTGGACCAGAATACGTTCGGGACCTCCTTCTGCCGCACAAATTCCAGCAACCGATTAGGTCCCACAGAGTTGGCCTTCTCGGGGTCCTGTCGACAAAACAATGCCGTCTGGTGGGACCCAGGGGAAGAGCCTTCTCTGTGGTGGCCCCGACCCTCAGGAATCAAATCCCCCTGGAGATTAGGACTACCCCCACCCTCCTTGTCTTTTGCAAACTCCCAAAAACCCACCTTTGTCGACAGGCATGGGGAAATTGATTCCCCTCGGCCACTTCGTTTTATGTATGGTTTGTTTGGGTTGTATGAGTGTTTTTAATCAAGGGTTTTAAACTGTTTCATTTTTAATCATTGGATTTGTGTTTTATATTCCTGTTGTGAGCCGCTCCGAGTCTCTGGAGAGGGGCGGCATACAAATCTAATTAATAATAATAATAATAATAATAATAATAATAATAATAATAATAATAAATAATAATGTTTCAAATGCTGTTAGGCTACAATAAACTTATCACCACCCATTTTGACTATTGCAAGGGGTTCTCCTTAAAGACTATTCAAACTGGTCCAGAAATGGCAAGTTCCTGGCACTGGGAATTTGTAACACCAATTTTATGGGATCTGCACTGGCTGCCTATAGGATTTCTGATACAATTTAAGCAGGGGTGAAATTCAGCAGGTTCAGACAGGTTCTACAGAACCTGTGGCGGCGATTATGCACAGTTCAGAAAACTGGTAAATGGCACCACTGACTGTACCCACCCCTGCTCACTCTTTTTTGGGCTCAAACATGAGAAGGAGGTGAGAAGCAGCCAGGTTGAACGCTGGAAGACTTGGCCGAAATTTTCTGTCGATTCTGTAAACGTGGCTTGGTTAGGTGGTGCCACCTTACCTTGCCGTGATGTCAAGTTGGCCATGCCCACTCAGTCACATGACCCCCACCAAGCACACCCACCAAGCCACACCCACAGAACTGGTAGGGGAAAAACTGAATATCACCTCTGAATTTAAAGACCTGTTATTTATCTATGAAGCCCCCCATGGCTTGACATCTGGCTATCTATAAGACTGGATGTTCCAATCAGAATTGATCTAGCCCATTAGATCTTCTACAGAATTTCTGCTGATGGCCCCATACTTCAAGCATTTTTAAAACTTCAAATCCAAATTCAGATCAATGTCTGTTTTATCCGATAACATCCATTGTTTTTTTACTATCTGGCAAAGCTCATCTTTTATCAAATTGTAGAAAACATGCCATAAGTCAACATATGTAATTTTTAATTCAAAAATTTAAATTTTATAATCCAAACTATCACTTTTTTGAAAAATAAAGAAGAAATTTATACATAGATCTTTAAAGCCTCATTATTCAGTCCTAGCCAAAAGGAAATCTGATTAACAATCATGTAGTGTCCCACAAATCATTTTTTAACATGTTCTCTTTGCCTCCTACCAGGAACAACTTGAGCAACCTCTCTTTCCTCCCAGAAAGTTTCAGCATCCAATTGGTTTCACACATTATTTTTGTAAATCTAAGATAAGGCTGCTTCCCAAGTCACTCTTCTGATTATGTGAATATCCCTTTTAATTATTAAGATAGCACAGAGATACAAGATATTTCTAAATCCATTTTGGCATTGTTTTCTTTAACACTCTGATACTCTGACATGTTTTTCAAATTCATAGCATCCTTTTCTACATCACCTTTATAAACCCAGTTTTTTAAAACCTGGACTCTACATTCTGGCCAGTCTCACTTTCTGTTTTATCCAATAAAATCTGTCGTTCTTCTACATTTTCTGTCATGCTTTTTGCTGTTTTATGTTAAATTTTCTGTCATGCTTTTTGCTGTTTTATGTTAAATTTTCAAAGCTTTTAAAGAAAAAAATTAATTTTCTCATATTAAGAATGGAAAGCACCCAGTGTTTCTAGCCTTTTCATTTTGAAGGCGCCTAGCTTCTTTAAAAGAAGTTAATAGGCAATTTCCAAAAAGTGATAAGCAAAGGAAGTGCGAACTTAGTGTCCTTTTGTCAGCCTTACCACGTACATCAGACATGAAACACAGCCAGATAAACCAATTTTACATTAATACAGAGTTACAAAAATAGAATCTTATAAGTCTGAAAGTACAGTTCTCCTACCATCACCATTAGTCTCATAACTTAGGCAGGGTCCCTTTCAAGCTGCTTGCTCTACCCACTATTCAGCATTGTATGTAAGGCTCTGTTCTCAGCTACAATCTCGGCTCTGTTTATGGGAGCTGTCTTCAGTCATTAAATTTTATTCATCATACTGATTAATTTACTGAATTTATGCCCATTCATTTGCATGTGCTTCTGTTTTGTCACAGTTTTTTCCATTGATCCATTATGATTGCCTCTTTGAAAGTTTGCAACTTTTTATTTATTCTGTTTTTATTATTGTATTTCAGCAAAAAGTTGTGAATATATTGTCCTTGGAGATTCTCAGTCATCCAGGTCCTGGTTGTGCCAAAAGTGCTTTTTCAAGAGGCAACTAGACTTTGTTGTTTGTTCTCTTCAGTTCTCATTCAAGAAGCTTCTTCAGCTCTGATTGGATGGTGGGGAATGGAAGGATTTATATTCCTTGCAGACAACTAGTCATTTGCATTCTTTTAGAGAGTCATTGAGACCACTTAGGGCTTTGTCTGTTTCCTCATGGTCAGGAGGTGTAGTGCAAATGGGTTTGGAGCCTTCTTGAAACTGCTACAAGGACTGTGTTGTGGACTTATCTTTTCTGCCCTGTGTCCCTTCACTGTTGAACATAGGCCCAGGTTGTTGGGGAGGAGTCTTTGTTGTCTCCATCTCAAATTGAAGTACAAATGGTTCCTGCAGTGTTGTGATTCAGTCTGAGGCTCCTCAGGGAACGGCTGACCCTCTGCCGGCTCCATGCTCAGAGGGGGAGGATGAGGAACAGGAGGAGGAGGAGGAGGCCCAGGCAGACGGGGAGGAGGAATATCAGGCCGAGGGAGAGGGAGAACAGCTTGAGTCCCCCGGGGTGGAGCTCTCCCCAGCAAGCAGCCTGGAGTCCTTAGATGAAAATGCACAAGCCATCATCGATTTCAGGCAGAGAAGAGCAGCACAACGAAGGGGACAATTAGCCAGGTATTTCCAGCCCTAAATAGGCAACAGCTGGGTTTGGGTGTGGTTCTCCCCAGAAAGGCTGAAAAGGCAGACCCACCCTTCCTGTATTGTGGAGTATTATCTTTGGGAGTCCTGGGACGTGGCTGTGATCTTTGGCGTCTCTGATTCTGGCTTGTGGCCTTGAAGGCTGAAACCTTGGGGGGGGGGGGAAGGCGTGGGTCTTATTCTCTACAGTGGTGTGTGTGCCAGCAAGAAGTCTGCTGTATTGTCTGGCCGTCCTGACTCTGCTGTGAAGCCTCATAGCCTGCCTGTGTGGAAGAACAGGTTTTTCTCTGTGTTTGTTTTTCAAACTATAAAGTGCCTTTGCTTTTACCAGCGTGTCTGGCTGCTTTTTTCAGTTGGTGTTGAAGTCCGGGGGCACCCAGACAGAACATGCAGTCCACAATTTTACTGGAAATCCATTCATACACCTGAAATTCGAGGGTGTTCATCCCCCAAATGGTATAAATACATCTTAATGGTTTTATATCACTTTCACACATATTAACATGTTGAAACATTAGATAAAAGCTTGTTCTACACATATGATAGATACTATGTTCATGTGGGTAAGAAATCGGGTAATGATATGAGTATGAGGAATAAAAAGAATGTGGGATATATATATATATATAATATATAATATATATATATATTAATATATATATATATATATATTAATATATATATATATATATATATATATATATATATATATATATATATATATATATTAAAAAGAGCAAAGTAAATAAAGATGAGGTGCAATGGGCATTGGGATTGTTTGCATTCAACCATGGCTTCCTGTTGCCTGTTCATGTATCCACATAGCAAATCTAAGAAACTCATTGTTCTAGTGACTATGCCATATATATAGCCACAGAGAAATTGAGACTTTAATGTGTCAAAATATATACCCCCCCCCCCCCAAAACTGAATTCAGCTTATCCATAGATATCCTGCATTGCAAAGCATTCATGTCAGAAGCATCGAGGGATTTCTGGGTTGAAAGAATTAGCCGGTGAGATCACCATTGCCTGGGCGACACCCAGTTGGTGGCTCTTTTCATGTCCCCAGCAAGACAGATGGGCTTATCATATGTATAAATGATAATACTTGCTTTTAAAGCACCTGTGTATTCTATATATACTCATGGATAAATGCAACCATAGATAAGCCAATCCTTACAGTTTTAACCAAAATACTATGGGGAAAATGCACTACGGAGTTTTAAGAGCTGACGTATCCATGGATGATGCATTTTTATGGTATTTGGTTAAAATTGGTGGGTGAGCTTATTCTCAGAGGATATGGCCAGTAGAAGTAGAGTAGAACCAGGGATGAGCTGCTGCCTGGATGGAATGCAGTGGGGTAGCAAAAATGGAGCTCCATCCCAGAGCACCCAATTTGCACTGAAAGATGTTGAAAGAAAATTCAGGGCGTCCTGTATAAGCCACACTCACAGTGTGGTAGTAAAAATTTGGTAGCCCTTCACTGAGTAGAACATATAGCTTCACTGTCCATAAGAAAATGCTTTTATAAGAAAAGGAAGATTGGAGTAGGGCTGGTGTCTTAAGAAATCAGAGATGACTCTGCAAAGAAGAACTGGAAGGAGAACTCTAATAAAGAAAATATAATGGCTGATATAATCTAAGTAAAATGTAGACAGCAGTAGCTGTTGAAAATGTGTGACTGGTTTCAGTAAAGAGCTATGTTGACTGATAACCCAAAACTGAACTGGCAATGTTATGCTGCTGAAGATTTGTTATTGTCCCTGAGATGCTGAAAGACATCAGAAACAGGGGAGGCATGATTAGGAAAAATGTGCCAATGTCGAACAGAAGGATGCACCTTGGGACCTTGTCTGCTCTTTACTGAAGATCTCTCAAAGATTGGAGATAGACAGAAAATAAGAGTTTTATCTGCCAGAAGGAAGCCTCTTGTCGGTCTGAAAAAAAGAATAACAGCTGTACAAGCAGTCCCTTTTTGTCCTTGTAGGAACTTAGTAGGATAATTAGAAACATTCATGTGTTCATTAGTTCAACATTATAGCATGAAATATATGCCGTTAGACCAATGTTAGACTGCAACCTTGAGTATGGAAAATAAAATGTTATTTGCAATGCATTTTTTTTTATCTGTAGGCTGAAGAGGTAAGGAGAACAGAGATGACCTTGCCTTCTCTGTAGTAAATAATCCTTGCTGATTTTTGCTAAAGAAAGTAGTAAATTATAAGTAGCTTGCTCACTTTGTTTTCTCAATAAGATTTTTTAAAGAGACCCGAAAAAGCTTATTTTGCACTGTGCCTTTCATTGATTCCTACAAACTCATAAGAAGTTCCTGTGACAGAGCCAAAAATGTAACTTAACTTGAAAAAGGGAAACATTCTATCATCATGTGTTTCTATACTCAAGACAGGAAGGATAGATGCTCATTAGAAAGAAAGAAAGAAAGAAAGAAAGAAAGAAAGAAAGAAAGAAAGAATTCTTAATAATGGCACACTAGTTGTGTAACATTTCAACAGAGGAGTGGTCAGTGCAGCTTTCATTAATATTAGTGTTGCACATGTTCTCACTTTATGCTGTCCTAATTTCTCTGCAAATCAGCAATAAAAACCTCCAGTTGCTTCTCTATAAAAGTCGAAAGAATCTATCTTAATGTATGTTTTTCTATACAACTTAAGTGAATTGCATAGTATGCATTTTTCAACTTAGTAATTGGTTCAACTTTCATAGATATACATTAACTTTTATAGAACTTCTCAAACACATGCTTTCAAAGATCAACTTTCCTAAATATCAGCTAATTGTATAATGTTTCTAATTGAAAGTGACATTTGACATCTTAGGGAATGAAAGATAGCTCTTTACCACATACATAAACTCAGTCAAGTATATTATCCCAGATCATTCATCTATTGGATGTAAAAAAAAAATAAAACAACAGAGGGCGAATCAGCGGGGAAACATTGGACTGAATTTGAATGATCCATACTAGCTTCTGTTCTGTCGGGCTCTCTGGCAGACTCCTCCCAAAAATTCACAGGTACAAATTTCAGACACACACACGTTTGAAAATTCAAAACAATGTTCTTTATAATGAAAATTCACTTAAACTAAGCCCTCTTTTGATGTAGCAAAGAGCACTTGTCTCCAACCAAACTGGTAATTTGTATAAGTCCCTTATCAGTTCTGTGATACTTAGCTTGCAGCTGTGAGGCAATTCACAGTCCTTCTTCTTTCACAAAGTGAAACACACTTTGCTCTGGTTTAGTTTCAAAGCGGGGGAAAATCAGCACACAAAAAGTCAAAGTCAGTAAAGCAGTCACGAAACACAAGGATCAGATAATCCTCCACAATGGCCAAACCCACAGGCTGCTATTTATAGCAGCCTCACTAATTACCACAGCCCCATCCAACCACAGGTGGCCTCATTTTCTTTGTAATAATCTCTCAGTTGTTGTTGCCTATGCATCGCTCTCCACATGCGTGGCTGTATCATTAACTCTTGTTCTGAATCCAAGGAGGAGCTAGATAATTGATCTCCTTCTGAGCTGTCTGCCACACTCTCCTTCTCCCTGTCACTCATGTCTTCTTGGTCAGAGGAGCCTTCATCAGCAGATTCCACCGGGGGGCAAAACAGGCCTGCAGCATGTGGATGTCTCCCCCACATCCACAGTCCTTGGGGCAGGAGCTGGGCCAGAGCTAACAACAACAGCTTCTAGTTAATATTTGTAATCTCCATGATACTAGAGAAATTAGAAAATTAAAGCAGAGAGCCATTTCTTTCTCTTTCTGTACAAATTAAGTATAATATGTAGCTAGGAACTTTTGCTACATTTTTATTTCTCTTTTGCTAAGCCTCATTTTTTGTATTCCTTTGTAACAGTTATGGAAAATGGAGTTACATTTCCACTTTCATTTGTATTTCAGGCTGTGTTCATGAAATATTGTTGTTGTATTTTTACTTTTGTAGCAATCTTAACTTCATCCTCAGAGTTGTCAAATCTCCTCAGATATTTTGAGCAGCAAGCTCTTCATTTGTGGACTATACAGAATACGTTTTCCTTTAGATTTTTCTTCTGTAACTAATTTGCAAGCTATTCTATTCTGGGCAGCACGGTATTTATCTTCTTTCCCAATGAATGTCTGCATTTTAACACCTATAGTTAAAAGGTTTTTTTCTCCTTAAAAAAGACTTTTCTCTTTTAAAAAGATAAAGATTGATTTTGCTTATCTCCCATGAGCTTAATCTGTCTCCTAAGGGAGAAGGAAGGGCTGAATCTTCTAATAATCACGCCTTTATACTAAACAGTCAAGAGACAGCAATATCAAAATGACTTCAACTTGTATATTTTAACCTTTTAAATACCCAAAGATGAGGAAGGGATGATGGAGACCCTTTTGAATGCCAGGGTTTTGGGGAAGTACAACCCTGGCATTCACGGTTGTACCTTAGAAGATAGCTGATAAGCCTATCTCATCTTTGACCATTCTAAACTGAAAACAAAACCAACCTATAAAATAATTCCAAAAGCAACTAAACTGAAATTCAATTTGAAAAAGATTTTACATCATATCTCTCTTTATTCGTCTTTAAACCAAACAGAATTTTTTACACACTATGTAATATATCAATGCAAATACTCATTAATTCCTATATCAATTCTCACATTTTTTTCCTCATACAAAATACATTTATTACACCATACATATACACCTCCTAGTCTGCTTACATTCTCTTTGGTTCCAAATGGAGATCTTTTAACTCATTCATAGTGTGAAGACTGGGTTTCACATTAATGTGTGTCTATGTTGAACATTCAAAGACCCTTTGTTATGAAATTGTAAATGTGTTGTGAAATTGTAAATCATTCCATAGTATTTTATTGTGTACAAGCTAGCCTGAATCAAATTAGCCCTGGGGAGATTGACAGGCAAATAGATTATGCATTATGACGGGTAAAGACTTAGTTCAAAATATAATTCAAAATAAAGATTGCCCATATAAGAATATCATTTTCATAGAAAAAAAGAGTCAAATGGCTTAGCTGTGTCTACCTGCCAACACGTCTACTTCCCCTATTATAGGAATCAAGTATTATTGCATAAAACTCTCATACATAAAGCATATGAGCCGGGGTGGCGCAGCAGGTAGAGTGCTGTACTGTAGGCCACTAAAGCTGACTTGTAGATCTGAAGGTCAGCGGTTCAAATCTCATCACCGGCTCAAGGTTGACTCAGCCTTCCATCCTTCCAAGGTGGGAAAAATGAGGATCCAGATTGTGGGGCCAATATGCTGGCTCTGTTAAAAAAGTGCTATTGCTAACATGTTGTAAGCCGCCCTGTGTCTAAGGAGAAGGGCGGCATAAAAATTGAATGAATGAATAAATGAATAAATAAATAAATATAAGCAACATTCATATTTTATAACAGAATTTCACATTGCATACATGTATCCTTGACTTAGGACTGCATAGGAACCTGCCCATTATGATCACAAGTGGAGATGGTCATTAAGTGAGATCATCTCACTTACTACCATCCACCCCTAATGTGGTCATTAAATGACTGTGTTGTTAGGTAGACCGTGGGGTGCATCAGGGATGAGGGAGATCCTGGGAGGGGCCTAGCAGAGGCCCAGACATTATTTATTCATTTATTTTGTCCATACACCAATAATACACAATGAAGGTTATAGAGGATATAGTAGAGAAGAGATATGAGATATAGGAGAGACTATAGGACAGGGGACGGAAGGCACTCTAGTGCGTTTATGTACGCCCCTTACCGGCCTCTTAGGAATCTGGAGAGGTGAACCGTGGATAGTCTAAGGGTAAAATGTTGGGGGTTAGGGGGTTCGGTAATGAGTTCCATGCTTCGACAACTCGGTTACTGAAGTCATATTTTTTACAGTCAAGTTTGGAGCGGTTAATATTAATCTTGAATCTGTTTTGTGCCCTTGTGTTGTTGTGGTTGAAGCTGAAGTAGTCTTTGACAGGCAGGACATTGCAGTATATGATCTTGTGGGCAATACTTAGATCATGTTTAAGGCGTCTTAGTTCTAGGCTTTCTAGGCCCAGGATTGAAAGTCTAGTCTCATAGGGTATTCTGTTTCGAGTGGAGGAGTGAAGAGCTCTTCTTGTGAAGTATCTTTGAACATTTTCAAGGGTGTTGATGTCTGAGATACGATATGGATTCCAAAAAGATGAGCTGTATGCCTGTCTTGGGCCTCCAAAAGGCCTGTAACACCTGAGACATCCTACATGCTGCTTCCCATCCCATCGGACCCCACACCCTCTTCCATACCCTCCTCCACACATTTCTGGAGCGCAGGGTAGGAAAAGAGAACAGGTCACTTCTTTGCTGGACCATATGGCAAGATAGTAGAAGCAGTTGCCATTTTCTGAGTGACTTGTGAACTGTGGTTGCTTAGAAAATGATAGCCACTTCCAGGATCAGAATGAATAACCTAGCAACAAATTAGTTTGCTTTGCTTCACTAATGTGAACACTCACTTTTAACAAAGCAAAGTAAACCTACCCAGTGCTGGGCTGAATGGCACGATCTCACAAGCAGCCGTCATTTTGCTTCACTAACATGAGTTTTGCTTCACTAACTTAATTTTTTCCAAGCTTACTACAAAAATATTTGATTATAATATTTTTGGATAATGCTGTATGAAAGTATGATGCATAGCCTCAATTTCTTTCTGCTAATGGTTGAGATAATGGAGTAGGGCTACATCTTCTGGGTATTAGCGAAACAGAAGATTATTTTTCACGAAAGTCCAAAAGTAATTTAATGTCACACAATAAACTTTTCCCACTGTGTTGATTGGCTCTTGAAGTTCATTAACTGAGTACAGGATTTCAGATTCAGAATCACAAATACACAAATACTAGCAATTTATATATTTTGGAAATATTTCCATTATCAATTTTTCCTTTCCAATGAAGCCCGAGAATACTTTCTTACATGCATTTTGTGGACATAAACTCTGTATTCCAGAATCCAATTCCTCCAAAATAAACTTGCCAAAGGTCTTTAGCTGCCACGTGATAGTATTTAGACTTATATATGGCTTCACAGTGCTTTACAGCCTTCTCTAAGCAGTTTGCAGAGTCAGCATATTGCCCTTAACTATACGGGTTCTCATTTTACTGACCTCAGAAGATAGAAAGCTGAGTCAACCTTGATCCTGGTAAGATTTGAACAGTGAAATTGCAGGCTGCCAGCAGTCAGCAGAAGTAGCCTGCTGTACTGCATTCTAACCAGTGTGCCACCATGACTTTTATATAAACCTATGCGCTTTATACTCTGCTGTAAAAGCTTATAGCACACATTTCACTAGTGTTCACTGCTTTATTCTACAAAAGTATTTTGAAATTTAATTGTTGGCGCTGATTCAGTCAGAAGTTGTTAGAGTTTGATTTCAGCCATCAAGTAGGAATAGGTCTATACAACTCACCACTTACCATAATTTGATATAATAATTTGATATGGTAATTTAAATGGTAGAGGCAGTGAAACTGAAACATATTCTATTATGAAAAAAGAAAAGAATATTTTTCTATGCTGACAAAGGATTTACCATATTCTAAGGAAGAAATGTGACCATTCCCAAATAAAAACTCCTATAAGTTACCGTAGTAGCAGGAAGATTAACATACATCAATGACCCTGAGACTAAATCCAATGGTGCTACACATATTCAACCTGTATATCATGCATGAACATTTAATCTGTATGCCTGTGTATCCCTTTCAGTCTTAAATGTGCTCCCCCTAACTCACATCTGAATTATCCCAAAGGCTGAAGCAGATGAGTTTATCAATAATTTACTAGATTATCTAACTTAATCATACCCTAGTATCATTCCCTAGATCAGACCTGGGCAGTTTACAGCCCCTGGGCCACATCCAGCCATTTGGCTGTCTCTGTCGGACCCATATGGATGGCTTCGGAAGGTGACTGCTACTTTTTTTCTTCAATTTGTGTATAAACTTGCGTGCATGGCCTTACACCTTCACAGCCCTATTTTTTCAGCCTTCCACAACAGTCCCAATTTCTCATGAGCTCCTTTAATTTCCCAGGTCTGCTCTGGAGAGAAGCAAAAGAAGAAAGATGATTGGAAAGTGGAGCTGATGTAGGAAAATTTTACAGAACCAAGTCAAAACCTCTAATCCAAATACTGGGGCCAGCTATATAATGACTCTGAGCCTGGGGTTAGCTGTATAGTGTCAAATTGGACAACTATCCCATTATTAGAACAACTTTCCTTGTAAAAATGATACCCTGTCAACTTAGCCATGAAATATCCAGAAGATCAAAAAAAGCTGGAAAAGCTAGGAAAAGATTCTGGGAAGCCAAAAGAAAGTAACTCTCTAGAAAGAAACTATGTTTATGGAATAATTGCCTCTTTGTTCTTTCAAAACCCAATTATCATTGTAGTCCTGCCCCATTGCCTCATAGTTATATGCTAATGGCTTCACTGACTTTACTAGGCATATGATGTATTATGTGCTATGAAATCTAGTTGCTCTATCTAATCACATGTATATTGTAATTGTACAATTACAGTATACAGGGACTTTAACCCCTCTTCTCTTTAGGCCTGTTTTTGCCTTCAGCACTAGCAATAAACAAATTTGTGCTTTAAGATAATGTGTCCTAATCTTAGTTTCAAACAAAACACTGAAGTATTCTGCCATAGTGACATTAGACCAAATCAGATTGGATTCCTGGTACTGAGGGGAAAGAAAGAGGCATACTGACCTATTTTATCTGAAGAAATATGGACGTCCCTAAGGTGCTTGGATACACAGTTCCATGAAGGAAACAAAACTCTGCACTAGGAATTTTTAGTAGGCCTAGCAAAGGCCTTGTTTGTTCAAGCTGAGGAAAGGTGTAGGAGGCTTGAGCTGGTGAATTGTGCAGTAATCTATTTTAGAAAAGGATCCCCTAATCTTTGTGCCTCTGGTTGTCTTCAATAACTTCAATAATGATGAGGGAATAGAGGGGGAACTAATCAAATTTGCAGACGACACCAAGAAAGACCTAGATAGATTAACGCTGTGGGCCCAAACTAACAAAATGATGTTCAATGTCGAGAAGAGTAAAGTCCTTCAACTAGGTAAAAAAAAACAAAACTAGACACGTATACAGTCTGGGAGGAACCCTACTTAGCAGTAGTAACTGTGAAAGGGATCTCAGAGTCTTAGTAGATAATCAACTAAATATGAGCCAGCAATGTGCAGCAGCGGCTAAAAAGGCCAACACAATCCTAAACTGTATCAACAGGGGGATACACTCCAAACCAGAGAGGTATTAATACCACTCTATAACGCTCTGGTCAGACCAAATCTGGAGTACTGCATTCAGTTCTGGTCACCACACTTCAAAAGAGACATAGAAACTCCGGAGAAGGTGCAGAAAAGAGCAACCAAAATGATTAAGGGATTAGAAACCAAGATTGCTGGAACTGGGCATGGATAGCCTAGAGAAAAGAAGGGCCAGAGTAGCAGTCTACAAGTACTTGAGGGGTTGCCACAGAGGGGAGAGGGTCACGCTGTTTTCCAGGGCACCAGAGGTCCAGACGAAGAATAATGGTTGGAAACTGACCAAGGAGAGATTCAACCTAGGAATAAGGAAGAACTTCCTGACGGTCAGAGCGATCAACCAGTGTAACCGCCTGCCAGTGGAGGCTGTGAACTCCCCGACTTTGGATATTTTCAAGAGGAGCTTGGACTGTCATTTGGCTGGGATGCTGTAGGATTTCCTTCTTAAGCAGGGGGTTGGACTTGATGACCTGCAAGGTCCCTTTCAACTCAAACAAACAAGCAAACAAACAAACAAACAAACTTTTTCCCAATTATTGGCAATGTAGGAGAAGGCTGATGAGAGTCAAGAGTTCCCAAAACATTTTTAAAAAGACCGCTTGAAGATAATTTATAAATAAGAAAAAAAAACCTACATCATTTTGGGAAAAGCCCTGCCAAGACAATAGCTATTAACAGCTCTGAGATCTCCCATCAAACTGAGGGAAAGAGTGTTCTGAGCACTCAAGTGTGAATTAGCCAAAATATCCTTGTGTATACAAGCAAGCAGAGGCCACATGTGCAGCAAACACTGGAGAAAAACAAACAAACAGATAAGAAATACTATCTGGCAGCAGACCCATCCCACTCTTCATTCATAGCTCAGCTTTTGATATAATTAGCAATTTTGAACTACAAAACGCTGCCCCAGTGGAATAATAAACTCTAACATCTGTCAGAAAAGCAAGTGCCTATCAGATTGCCAAGAGAAACATTTCTCTTCTCATTCAATTCACATCTAAATTGAAAACAACCCCAGCAAGTATCCAGTGGCACCAAATCTCTATATGTTTCTGAGAGGATGCAAGCTGTTCACCATCACAGACAAAGCTCCCCAGCCAGGCAGCAATCACTCACCCAAATTAACAAATCATTTAATTTAGATAGAAAAGGAATTTGTAATTGACCATGATGTGGCCCCATATGGCACTGTAAATTAAGAAATTTTAAAAACTAGGCACAACCGTCCCTGTGACAGCAAAAGATATGAAGGGTACCAGTAAGTAAACTCTGGATATATTATAAGAGAACTTGGGTGAGCCTAACCTCTTTTCCTTTGTGTCAGCATTTAACCCAATAGGAAAAATAATGATAATTTTGAAAAGAACAATATGCCTCTAATAAGACATAGCATAGATCAAAAGTTTAAGAGATATTGAATCTTTGGATATTCATATTTGTCTCTTATTCTGTCCCTCCCTCCCTCTCTTTCTCTCTCTCTCTCTCTGTCAACACAAGGGAAGGAAAGGGAAGGGGAGGGAAAGGGGAAAGGGAGAGGAATAGGAGAGAAGTTAGAATTGTATCCAGAGTTTCTTAGGGAAAAATAATCAGTTCTTAAATGTTAATAAGATGGAAAGTTGATGTCCAAAGATACTTCACCAGAAGAGCCCTTCACTCCTCCACTCGAAATAGAATACCCTATGAAAGCAGACAATCAATCCTAGGTCTTGAAAGCTTAGAACTACGACGCCTAAAACACAATCTAAGTATTGCCCACAAGATCATATGTTGCAACGTTCTACCTGTCAATGACTACTTCAGCTTCAGCCGCAACAACACAAGAGCACGCAACAGATTCAAACTTAAATATTAAGCGCTCCCAATTTGACTGTAAAAAATATGACTTCAGCAACCGAGTTGTCGAAGCATGGAACTCATTACTCAGTAGTGTCAACCCCTAACCCCCAACATTTTTCCCTTAGACTATCCATGATTGACCTCTCCAGGTTCCTTAGAGGTCAGTAAGGGGCGTGCATAAGTGCACCAGTGTGCCTTCCGTCCCCTGTCCAATTGTCTCTCCTTATCTCATTTATCTTTTCTTCCTTCCAAATATGTTCACTTATACTTTTATATCTTTTCTTCCATTCTTTTCTTTATTTATATTACTACATATCTATTCTCTTCAATGTGTATTGGACTAAATGAATGAATGAATGAATGAATGAATGAATGAATGAATGAATGAATAAATAAATAAAGTTTGTTTCAAAAACTTTTTTTCTCAGATCATAATAACAACATTGAAAATCTTTTTTATCTTGGAATATTAGAAAGTTATTTACATTGTTACATTGATGTCAAGGGGCAAAATTTGCAAACAAATTAACTGGGAGGCATAATCTAGACTTGATATATCTCCATGTTATACTATATATCTCCTTATATGTACTTTTTATATATTTCAGGATCTTTGAGAGCATACAAATTTAATAAATAAATAAATCTCTCCCCTCGATGATCTCCCTAATATACACATTTTGGAATACATTATTCTGGGGGGATCAAAAGCATAACTCTATTCAACGTCTCAGCAGTAAGGAAAAGGAGAATGCAAATTACCGCTATGTCAATTCATTTAAAAACTTTTTTCTCCCAAACCTCTCTAGAGAATGCCAATCTATCAATATACACTCTCATATTTTAAAATTATCGTCCCACTGAGAATTATCAGGGCAAGTTATAAACATGTCTATTAAGTTCCGTGCTAATGACACAATTTAAACCCTGTTAATATAACTTGGGCCTAAGAAGAGTTCAACAATCATTTCAACATGTAATTAATATTTATTTGGTCAATGACCAGCAACATAAAACAGACAAAAAGAAATAAAAAATAGCAGATAGAATCAGAATAAGGAATGCATTTCAATGGAGCAAAAAGGACTGGCTGGAAATGAAAAAAAAAAAGATTTTAGGGAACAAAGGAGAAAACTAATAGGTGGACGGGAGGAGAGACTATCAATCAGAATAGATCTGGAAGGGACCTTGGAGGTCTTCTAGTCCAGTCCCCTGCTGAAGAAGGAAACCTTATACCAGTGATGACAAACCGTTTTCCCTCGGGTGCCAAAAGCGCATGAGCACACACACTATCGCGCCTGTGCAAGTGCCCACACCCATAATCCAATGCTTGGGAAGGGCGAAAATTGCCTCCCCCGTCCCCCCCGGAGGCCCTCTGGAGGTCAGAAACCATGCATTTCCCAACTCCTGGGGGCCCCAGCAGGCCCATTTTTCACCCGATACCAGAGGCTTCCCTGAAGCCTGGAGAGGGGGAAAATTCCCTCTCTATCTCTTCAGAGGCTCTCTGGAAGCCAAAAATACCTTCCCAGAGCCTCCATTTGAGCCGAAAATCAGCTGCCATATGCGTGCTGGAGCTGAGCTAGGGCAACGGCTCATTGTGCCAGCAGCTATGGCTCCGTGTGCCACCTGTGGCACCCATGCCATAGGTTTGCCATCACTGCCTTATACCATTCCAGACAAGTGGCTGTCCAGGCCCTTCTTAAAAACTCCAATGATGGAGTACCCACAACTTCTGAAGGCAAACTGTTCCACTGGTTAATTGTTCTCACACAGGCAGAAGAGATCATCTAATTTTAAGGAAGAGGGAAGCATGACAAAGGATTTTTTTTTAGTTTGTCATAGAAGATAGATAGATAGATAGATAGATAGATAGATAGATAGATAGATAGGCAAGAAAGGAAGGAAGCTAGCAAGCTAGCAAGCAAGCAAGCCCTGTGGAGGGCCCGAGAGGCAAAAAGGAAGCAGTATGCTCCCTCCCATATTTGGGCATACCAGGATGATTCGATGAAAAAAATATATAACTCCTCCCTGGTACAAGCTGAGAGGAGAAGAACTTGTTTATGTAAATCTTTCCAACAGTGCTTAAGACAATTTGCAGAATATGACATGTTCACTTTTGTAAAATCTATTTTTCATTTAACCTCAGCAATGATTATCAGTTTTGAAGTCAATAAAAAGAAATATCTCAATCTAGGCTTTATTTTGACTTGTTTAAAATAGAAAATCTCCTTCCTTCCTTTTGATCATTTTAAACAGATTGATGAAATCACAACATGAATTTAAATAGTTTTGATTACTGCTACTGCACTGAATAACTTTTCACAGATTGGTTAATTTTTTAAAAAAATCCACTGCAGTGTTTAATCTCTGATTAATGAACTGCTTCTGTACTTCATCTGTAAATGAAAGGCATGGTTAAGACAAAGAGAGTAAGGGGCCCATGTGGTTTTTGAACAGAGGAGCTGAAGTAGCCTAACAGCCTTATCCATTCTACTTTTATCATTTTAAGCTTCCAAATCAGCTCTGGAACAGGAATGGGACAAGAGACCAAGAATAAACATGTTGGGAATCTGTTGGGAATTTCCATTGCCAAAATTTTAAATCTCTAAATATGGTGAATATTAAAAGAAAAACACCTTTGTGGATAGAAATGTTTCCAAAGTTACTACTGTTGGTTTTCTCAGGCTTTAAACTACCAGTATTTATCAACTGTAGCAAGATATTTCGTATAGCTCCAGGAATAGAGAATAGAATATTTCATTTCACATTCATAGTATGAGGATTATTGCGGTGGAATGAAAGAAAGTATCTAATTTAAAAACAAACAAACAAAACAACCCAAGAAATTAAAGAGTATTTTTCACATGCGGACTGCATGCCAGTATTAGAAATAAGTAATGAAGCAATCACTCACCTTCATGTCGTTTGTCAGCTGGTTCTGCCAACCATGGACAATGCCGGACAGCTTTTTCTCCTTGACCAAAATGTCAAAACTGTTATGACTGTATGACTGAAAGCCTTTCATTAGCAAATAAAAACTCTTTTCTACTATCTGTCAGTGGATGAGCCCCAAGACCCCTGTGAAGAGCACTTCTTGGCCTGACAATATGTCTATCACTTAGTAAAGACAATGCAGAATGGAAGGGATATTTGGATCTCTCCTCTTGCAGTCTCCTTCCTTCTGCTGTATCAAAAAAATATTTAAAATTTGGTTTAAACAAAATAAGAAATTAAACACACACAGACACACACACATAGAGGGAAAGCATGTGCTGAGTTCTAGCTCGGGGCATGGGGAACAAAGCTGTCTTATTGGAGGAAATTGGCTTGTTAAATTTCTGCAATTGTTTATCCATATTTTGAACTGACACTCTCCATTCCAAGCAATCAGCCTCTGCCAAATTTTATAGCCTACGAGGGATATTACTCCAAGGATGGTTTTCTGATGTGACCAAGGAGCTGTCAGAGGCCTTTTCAGTGGGCAGGAAGGTGGGGATGAAAAAGAGAAATGAGGGAAGATGCATCTGGTTTACAATTTTAAGTTCTTAGTTTGCTCTTGGCTCAGTTAATCAGTCAAATAACAGAACATGGTTTTGGCACATATAAGAAAAATCAGAGAAAGATGAGAAAAGTGGTTTCCCCATTTTTGTTCCAGCAATGGATTTCAAGAAACCTAAGCAGAAGTTGCATAGATGTGTTGAAAGGGATGACATCACAATTTTTATTTATTTATAAAGAAAATGTATACGGCTGTCTCAAAGTGACTCCAGGAGGCCTAAAAATACACTGCTCAAAAATAAAAATACAGGGAACACTTAAACAATACAATATAACTCCAAGTAATTCAAACTTCTGTGAATTCAAGCTGTCCACTTATGAAGCAACACTGATTGACAATCAATTTCACATGCTGTTGTGCACATTCAATTTTGTACAGGACAATATTTAATGAGAATATTTTATTCATTCAGATCTAGGATGTGTTATTTGAGTGTTCCCTTTATTTTTTTGAGCAGTATATAAGCACTCGATGTAAAAGTCAATAATTGATATGGATGTATGAATTTATAAGCAGTATAACCTGGAGATAATGAGCAAATTAGTATATTAAGAGAATGACTATGGAAAACAGTTATAGTTTGCTGCAGTAAAGTTATGGTCAATTGCTAAGCTACTCATTATAAATCTGTCAGGCTCTAAAAACCAGGAACACTCACTGAATTCCAAGCACTGAAGAGTTTATTATCAGTATAGTATTACACTATATATATATACAGTATATGAATTTGGTCAATCAGAAGTCAAAGCCAAATTGGTGATGAATGGATGAGAGTCAACAGAATTCATGAAGATTTGGACTCTTGTGGCTGCTCAATGACTCCAAACTGATTACAAGTAACCCCTATTTTCCAACTCAGCCTGCTTATCTCCTACAAAAACTTACAAAATGTTTAAATTAAAAGTAGAATATCTACTTTTTAAGAAGATGTTGGATAACCATTTGTCTGAAGTTGTGTAGGGTTTTCTGCTTAAGCAGGTGGTTGAACTAGAAGACCTCCAAGGTGCCTTCCAACTCTGTTGTTGTTGTTGCTGCTATTATTATTATTATTATTATTATTATTATTATTAATTATTATTATTATTATTAAATGAAGTTCGGAAACTTCAGATCGTGCAGAATGCAGCTGCGAGAGCAATCATGGGCTTTCCCAGATAAGCTCATGTCACATGAACACTCCGCAGTCTGCATTGGTTGGCAATCAGTTTCCGGTCACAATTCAAAGTGTTGGTTATGACCTATAAAGCCCTTCATGGCATCGGACCAGAATATCTTAGGGACCGCTTTCTGCCACACAAATCCCAGCAACCGATTAGTCCCACAGAGTTGGCCTTCTCCGGGTTCCGTTGACAAAAAAATGCCGTTAGGCAGGACCCAGGGGAAGAGCCTTCTCTGTGGCGGCCCCGACCCTCAGGAACCAGATCCCCCCGGAGATTAGAATAGGCGTTGATTGCTTACCTGAACGCCTCTTCTCGTACGGTGAGCGGGTACAGCAGTCACATGGGTTGCTCATGTCCAATCCGGTGGAACTGAGCCTAGTGTTAAAAAAGCTTGCTGGATCCGCCCCTTCCCCAGAATTCGCGAATCCATAGACTAGGCTCAGCTGTGAATCTCTGTAGTGTTCAACTCTCATTGTTAGAGGAAGAAAGGTTATAGGAAGGTAAAGAAGAAGACACATACAAGGGCGGGAAGTGACTGCTGTACCCGCTCACCGTACGAGAAGAGGCGTTCAGGTAAGCAATCAACGCCTATTCTCCGTACTGAAGGAGCGGGTCCAGCAGTCACATGGGACATACCCAATAGATGGTCCCTAGGGTGGGATTAGATTGCTATCGTGTGAGATAACGGATTGGAGTACCCTTCTGCCGAAGGCAGCGTCCGCTGATGCGTAAGAGTCAATCTTGTAGTGCCTGATGAAGGAATTTGGCGAGGCCCAAGTGGCTGCTTTGCAGACCTCCTCCAACGGGGCTTGAGTTGCCCAAGCGGCCGAGGTGGCTGCGCTCCTGGTGGAATGCGCTGTGATGTTCCTTGGAACTGAGAGGGAGGCCGACTCGTAGGCCTTAGATATAGTCCCTCTGATCCAACGGCCTATTACTGTTGAAGACACTTTGGCACCCATGACTCTGGGGTGATAGGCTATAAAAAGTGCTTCTGACCTCCGAAAGGGTCCTGTGCGTTGGATATAGATTCTCAGCGCTCTAATGAGATCCAGGGTGTGCCATCTAATTGCCAAGGGATGGTCTCGTTGGAGGCAGAAGGAAGGTAGGACAATATCCTGAGTTCTGTGGAACATGGAACTGACCTTGGGTAAGAAGGTGGGGTCCAGTCGCAAGACTACCTTGTCCTGATGAAATTGACAGAGGTCCTGCCTGATTGAGAGGGCAGCCAGCTCCGAAATGCGTCGGGCAGAGGTAATAGCCACCAGGAATGCTACTTTAAAGGATAGGTACCTGAGGGACGCCGATTTTAGGGGTTCGTATGGTGCCTGCGTGAGGGAATGGAGAACCCGTGGCAAATCCCAGGATGGATACCTGTGGACCTTGGAAGGTCTGAGGTTGGCTATGCCCTTGAGGAATTCCTGAACTGCTGGAAAGGAGCGGAGAGGCTGTCTGCGGGGCCCCGCTAGGACAGAGGAAATGGCCGCCAGATGACGCCGGAGGGTGCTGGTGGAGAGTCCCTGATGGAAACCTTGCATGAGGAAGGAAATGATTCTGTGTATGGGGATGCACAGGGGAGAGAGGCCTTCCTGTAGACACCACTGGTGAAACTTGGACCACGTATGATCGTAGATTCGATTGGTCGAACCCCTTCTGGCCTTTAAAATGACCTCCACTGTATCGGGGTCGTGGCCACACAGTTCTAAGTCTCTCCTGATAACAGCCAGGCGGTGAGGTGGAACCACTCCGGGTCTGGATGGAATGAGGCCCCCTGCCGCAGCATATCCCCCGAAACGGGGAGTCGCCAAGGGTCCTGGACGGACAGCTGTTGGAGATCCGCGAACCAGGGCCGGCGGGGCCAATGAAGGGCGATTAGGATTACTCGGGCCCTCCCGGTGAGGACCTTGTGAATCACGTCCGGGAGAATTGGAATTGGAGGGAATGCGTAAAGTAGGCCTGGAGGCCATGGGCTCCGGAGGGCATTGATTGCTTCCGCTCCCGGGGATGGAAATCTGGAAAAAAAGCGAGGGAGTTGGGCGTTCGCATTGGTCGCGAAGAGATCCAGAACTGGTATGCCGAATCTGAGGCTGATTTGATGGAACAGGTCTTGATGGAGATTCCACTCTCCTGGGTCTATCGTTGCTCGAGATAGCCAATCCGCCTGGACGTTGAGGCTCCCCGAGATGTGGTCGGCTAGGAGCGACCGAAGATGTTTTTCCGCCCAAAGGCCTAACTTGAGGGCCTCCCTCATGAGGGCCTTGGATCTCGTGCCCCCCTGTCTGCAGATATGGCTTTTTGTGGCAATGTTGTCGGTGAGAATGAGAACGTGCCGGTTGGGAATGCGAGGAGAGAAATGCTTCAGAGCCAGGGAAACGGCTCTTAACTCTAGCCAATTGATTGGCTTGGAAGCTTCCTCCGGGGACCACGTGCCCTGGGCTATCATCCCCTGGTCGTGGGCGCCCCATCCCGATAGACTGGCATCTGTGGTGATGACAAATTGATCCGGGCACCTGAACGGGGATCCTTTGTCCATTGCCGGAGACTTCCACCACTTGAAGGATCTGCGAACAATTGGTGGGATGACAATGCGACGACTTGAGTTGCTGTGCCCCGATCTCTGAAAGGGTAATAGGAGCCACTGTAGTTCCCTAGCATGAAGGCGAGCCCAGGGAATGATGCCTATGCATGACACCATCTTCCCCAAAAGGGAAGACAGGGTTACTATGGATACTGAAGGATGAGATAAAATGCAAGAAATTAACTCCCCTATACTGATTTTTCTCTCAGGAGAGAGAAAGACCTGGGAGGATTCTGAATTAATAACGGATCCCAGGTGTAAGATGGATGTGGAAGGTTGGAGATGACTTTTGTCAAAGTTGATGGAAAATCCATGGTCCTGAAGAACTGACATGGTTACAGAAAGGTCTGTTTTCACTTTCTCTAGGGAGTTCCCATGAATCAAAATATCATCAAGATAACATAAAATGTGAATGGGAGACGCCCGGATATAGGCCGCCAGGGACCCCAAGAGCTTTGTAAAGACCCGAGGGGCCGAGGAAAGGCCAAATGGCATCGCCCTATACTGGAAATGCCTGCCCTGAAAGGAAAAACGTAAAAATTTTCTGTGGCATTTGGCTATAGGAATGTGGAGGTAGGCCTCAGTGAGGTCTAAAGAGACCATGAAATCTCCCGGGTGAATGGCGGCCAAAATGGATGATAAGGAGTGCATCTTAAACTTCCTATATTTGATGAATAGGTTCAGCTTCTTTAAATCCAAAATAGCTCTCCAACCTCCGGAGGATTTTGGAACCATAAATAGGATGGAATAAAAACCTAGACCCTTCTGACCGGGAGGAACCGGTTGAATGGCTCTGATGGACAATAAGTGGGAAATGGCCTCCTCCATACGGTTACAATCTGAGGAGGACCTGGGAGAAGGGCAGGAAATAAAACGTTTCGGGGGGGGGAGAAATAAATTCTAAAAGAAGGCCTGTTTGAACAGTGTCAATGACCCAGGGGTCCTTGGAGGTGAGATGCCAATTAGAGGCGAAATGGGCTAGGCGACCCCCTATGGGAATCGAGGAAAAACTACCACCTAGGTTTTTTTGAAGCCCTGTTAGAGGACGCTCCCCTTTGGAAGCGAAAACCTCTGCCCCTGGAGTTCCTACCTTGGGAACGAAAGCGGGGGGAATACTGACCTGGAGATCTCTGATAGGAAGCCGCTTGATCTTGCTGACGCCCTGGGCGACGAAAGGACTGCGTTTTGGTAGCCTTTTTGGTGGTTGGACCCAATACTTTCTTCTTGTCCGTGGTTTCCGTGAGGAGTGGATCCAGAAGATCCCCGAAGAGAAGATCGCGCTTTAAGGGTCCCAGAGATAACTGCCACTTCTGACGTACTCCTGCTTGCCAAGGGCGAAGCCATAGGAGTCTTCTTGCCGTTGTAGAAGCTGCAATAGACTTAGCAGAAAATCTAGTCGATTGTAAAGTGGCATCAGCCACGTACTGAGCAGCTGCAAAGACCTTGTTGAAGTCTTGTTGACCTCTCAAGTCATCGGGAGGAATATGCTGTTGAAGTTGGCGAAGCCACAGAAGCATGGCTCTGGAGAAAAAGGAAGCCGCTGCAGAACTTTTAATGGCCCAGGAATCTGCGGTGAATCCTCTTTTGAGCATTTGTTCAATCCGCTTGTCCTCTGGGCGGAGGACTTCCTCTGCTTCGCCTGGAACAGCAGCCGCCGAGTGAAGGATCTTGACAGGTTCATCCGGTTTAGGAAAGGATAGGAGCTCCTCATAGGAAGAGGAGAGTTTGTACAACTTTTTGTCCTTGGTTGAGGGATTAAGGCCAGAGGCTGGGAAATCCCACTGCTTAAGTAAGGCATCTTTAAACAATTTAGGCATAGGAATTACCTCGTTATCCTCCTGTTCCTCTGTGAAGTAAGGTAAATTCTCCTCCGGGGGATCAGTGGATGTGGAGGCCTGTTTCTCCTGGGCCGCCAATCCCGTAGAAATTCTAGCTTTGAGGAGGAGAGATTTGAACAATTGAGAAGGGAAAATAGTAATTGGAGAAGGAACCTTTATTTGGGACTCCTCATCATCTGAGAGGCCTTGAAAAGGGTCCTCATCCTCCTCCATGTCCTCATATTCGTCCTGAGAGGAATCTGATTCATCCTGAATAGGAGCTCTAACCGCTGGGGAAGAACCCAAGGGGCGGGAGGGACGAGGAGGTGGAGGAGGTAAGGGAAGCGCATTGATGGTAGAGAGTTTAGCATCAATGGCCTTGGATAACACTGAAAATATAGATTGGAATTCAGGAGGTAAGCTAGAAATATCAGCAGGAATGGCAGAAGAATCCCTGAAGGCCTGGGAGGATCCTGGCTGGGGGGAATCTTCAATAATATCTGGTTCCTCTGGACCTATTCCCCATAGGTTAGGTTGGGGTCTGTCTAGGTTTGGCTCATCCAGAGATAACACAGTGACCCCAGAAGAAGGCAGATTAGAAGCCTCTGGGGGGTCATGACTACTGAGTACTTGGGCCTGTACTTTCAAACGCTTTGCTGATTTGTCATGGATTTTTTGTAGGGCTAGGTCCCTTCTCTTCTCAGCCCTGGTGACCTTGGTCGAGGGGCGGGCCCCTGAAGAAGAGGAGGTCGAGGCCTGGGGGATACTGGTAATCTCATCGCCTGTAGGCCTGGCCTCTCTGGGACCTTGAGTGGTGCCTCTCTTGGGAAAAGTAGCCATAGTCTGACAATTAACAGAAGACAAGGCTGAGCCAAATAAACTGGATAATTAGGGAGAAGAATTTCAAAGACTTCCCAAGAGGAAAGGATCCTGCTCCGAGGCCTCGGAGCTGCTGAGACTTGAGGACAATCTGGGCAAACCCAGAGTTCGTGTCCCCAAATACAGCGTGGCCAGCCTCCCTAAACTTAAATTAAAGTAACCAAGGCACTCTGGTTGGAGGCTTAGCCGGTGGAGAATTAAGCCTGAGCGTCCCAAAGCCCACTCCGGGATCCAAGCGGTGGACTGAGGCCTACGCGGCTGGCAGAAGGCCAACACGAGAGGCCTAAATTTAAAAAGGGCGCGAAGGCCTTCGCGCCGAAAAATCGCTCCGTAATAGAACTCTTAAAGGGGAAGCGATCGACTAAGTCCAGGAGACTAGAAAGAAGCGTCTCACTCCGCAGGAGGTATTTCTTAAGCCCTTTAACAATAATACTGTAATAAATCAATGAAGCAATACTTGCACCAAGACCTCCAGGCCAAAGGATTAAAGTAATCCACAAGCGGCAGCGGGGATCGTAAACGGCAAAACAGCCGGGGGAAAACGAAACCGCAACTTCTCCCAAGGAAAAAAGCCGAGCCACAAACGGCTGGCGCTATTAGTGCAAGTAAACAAATAAGGATAAACAATTCTTACTACTTTGAAGGAAAGATCGAAGGGAAGGTGTTAGAATGTTGAACGAGCTATCACAATACAACCGCAGGATATGCGAACTGAGCGAATTCTGGGGAAGGGGCGGATCCAGCAAGCTTTTTTAACACTAGGCTCAGTTCCACCGGATTGGACATGAGCAACCCATGTGACTGCTGGACCCGCTCCTTCAGTACGGAGAATTGCCCCCACCCTCCTTGCCTTTCGTAAACTCCTTAAAACCCACCTCTGCCATCAGGCATGGGGGAATTGAGACATCTCCCCTGGGCCTATACTGGGACCCAGGGGAAGAGCCTTCTCTGTGGCGGCCCCGACCCTCAGGAACCAGATCCCCCCGGAGATTAGAATTGCCCCCACCCTCTTTGCCTTTCGAAAGCTCCTAAAAACCCACCTCTGCCGCCAGGCATGGGGAAATTGATTCCCCTTGGCCGTCCCATTTTATGTATGGTTTGTTTGGGTTGTATGATTGTTTTTAAATTAAGGGTTTTAACAATTATGTTAAGTTAAACAATTATGATATGTTGCTGAAGGGAGAAGGTTTATATTCACCTGAATCTTGAAAGATCTTCATGGCTGGGACAGAAGGGCAGAATAGGGATCTCAGAACATACATAAAAATTAGGAATATGAGCTGAATAAGCTTGCAGCAATCGATGCAGCAAATTTGCTTTGCCCTTCCCAAGCCAGCCCTCATAATGCACACTTCAGATTGGTACTCAAGTGTGAAGGCTGCATCTTTGGAATAGCTGCTGTCTTCAATCTTAGAGATTAATGACCAAAAGAATGTGTCTGTCTGAGAGATGAAAGAGTTTTGTTAAAAGCATGATAGTAATTATGTTCACATTAGTCTCAAAACACTGAACACTCCAAGAGATTTCAGATGCGGGCTGGGCTAACTCTATTTTTTTTTCCTTTTTGCCACACTAATTTGTTCAAACTGCTAATGAAGTTGAGATGAGCACAGCTTTTCTTGTGCTCATGGCTCTGGATTCATCCAAATTCAGCATACCTATTGTAAAACATTAACCATGGGACAAAGCTGAATATATCATTCATTTCCTATGCATACAGGAAGTTGATACCAAAAATAAAATAAATAGAAAATAATACAGATAAAAGCTAATGCATGCATTTCCAAATGTGAAACAGTAGGCTAACACAACACAATTGGAATTTCATAGAAGATAAGGTTTTGTCATGTCTGGATATTTAAGCAACATTGGAGGTATCTGATACTACACATTATGTTGTGAACTATATGCACTTTTTGAAAATTTGGTCTCAAATTTTCAAACTTTTTTCTTTATTTAAAATTTATATATCCACCAATCTCTGGATGGCTCCCAACACATTCATTATAGAAACATTCCAATTTTTATTATAGCAACAATCTGTTTTTGGCAGTAACACAGCAATGTGTCTAATAAATAAGAATACAGTATAATGCCAGTTTAAAAGGCATTAATTAAAATACTTAAATTTATCAGTTGACATACCATACATAATGAAATAATAAAAAATAAAGAACATAAATTAAGTTTAAATCTCAATTAATTACTCAAATTAATTCAAAACTCAAGTTAAGGTAAATATGAAAAGCCTGTGTGAATAAAAATACTGGCCACAGAAAGACAGCAGAAATTGAGACTGTTTGGTCTTAAATGGTTAGGAATTCAGACACTTAGAGTTATTGAGAATCTCCGGCTCTCAGATATTTATGTTAATATTTTTTGTTCCAAATATCTACTACAGTGATACCTTGTCTTACAAACTTAATTGGTTCCAGGATGAGGTTCTTAAGGTGGAAAGTTTGTAAGATGAAACATTGTTTCCCATAGGAATCAATGGAAAAGCGATTAATGCGTGCAAGCCCAAAATTCACCCCTTTTGCCACCCGAAGTGCTCATTTTTGCGCTGCTGGGATTTCCCTGAGGCTCCCCTCCATGGGAAACACCACCTCCGGACTTCTGTGTTTTTGCGATGCTGCAGGGGAATCCCAGCAGGGGAATCCCAGAATTGCAAAAACGAGCGCTTCGCTGGCAATGGAAGTCTGGAGGTGGGGTTACCCAGTGAAGGAAGCATCAGTGAAATCGCAGCATCGCAAAAACACCAAAGTCCTCAAAACCCCACCTCCGGACCTCTGTATTTTTGCAATGCTGCGATTTCACTGAGGCTCCCCTCGCTGGGAAACCCCACCTCTGGACTTCCGTTGCCAGTGAAGCACCCATTTTTGTGCTGCTGGTATTCCCCTGCTGGTATTCCCCTGCGGCATCACAAAAACACGGAAGTCCGGGGGTGGGGTTTCCCATGGAGGGGAGCCTCAGTGGAATCCCAGCAGCGCAAAAATGGGTGCTTTGCTGGCAACGGAAGTCCAGAGGCGGGGCATCCCAGCAGCAGCGGTGGGTTTGTAAGGTGAAAATAGTTTGTAAGAAGAGTCAAAAAAATCTTAAACCCCGGGTTTGTATCTCGAAAAGTTTGTATCACGAGGCGTTTGTAAGATGAGGTATCACTGTATTTTAATTTCCAAAAGTATCTAATAAACAAGTATAAAAAATAAGGTAGTTTGTACTATGGACAAGTGGTAGCAACTGCCAAAAGTCTCCTGTTGGTAATCCAGTAAGAAAATCTGCAGAGCCCAGCTGTGTATTTGAATCAGCGGGTTTCAACAGAGGCCCTTGAAAACACTGATAACAATACAGCCATCAAAAAGGCAGGTTCCTAAAACTGTCAACTATAAGTCAAGTTCATATAATTATACCTCTGATGGAGACATACTTTCTAGTTGGGGGAAATCATTGTATAGGAGAAACAAGAAAGAGGTGGTACAAATAAAACTGCTTTTGGCCAAACAAACTCCTTTTTAAAATTTATTGTATTTCTATGCCGCCCAACTCCCGAAGGACTATGAGCGGCTCATTTCTCAGCTCCTATGTTTATGTAAAAGAATCAGCATTACAGAGGAGCCTTTGTATACCAGAGGGGATAAGCACAGCAATAAAAAAAACAGCCACTGGAATCACAGAAATAGCTCTGCTCTGTAGCAAATGGAACCAGTCTGACTCTTAATAGCCTTTGGACCAGCTCAGGGGATGAGGAATAGGGGGGTGGGGGAGGATCTTCAGTGGTTTTCCCTCTTCCTCCAAGGCTAGTTCCAGTTGGTGTTTAGTTTATGGTATGCTGCAGGGATCAACTCTCTCCTGTTATCAATATTCCTCAAATACCTCTGTTGAAACCCTTCTATTTAACATCGACATGTTAGCATAACAAAGAATGTTCTTTCTACGCCAACTCAGAAAGCACAAAACTGTCCAAGGAGCTGCTGATACAGTTCTACAGAGGAATCATTGAGTCTGTCATCTGCACCTCTATAACTGTCTGGTTGGGTTCTGCAACCCAACAGATGTCACAGAATAATCAGAACGGCAGAAAAAACAATTTCTGACAACCTGCCTTCCACTGAGGACCTGTATACTGCACGAGTCAAGAAGAGGTCAGAGAAAATATTTACAGACCCCTCACATCCTGGACACAAACTGCTTCAACTCCTACCCTCAAAATTGTTGGGTTTCACCACTCTAACATACGCTTACACTGTCTCTATGGTGTCACGTTTTGATGACAAAAGGGGGCACGCACTCTGCAGACTATATAAACACTGCAGAGTAGATGACTCCTCCCTTTTTTCCCCTTTTTGGCCCTGCTGAGCCTTCTTTCCACCTTCTTCTATCTTCCTGTGTGCTCCATGGTCCTCTGCTGAGGACACATGTGTGAGATCAATCTGAAGGCATCCTCACACATGGAAGCATCCAGAAGTTATTAATATGTACTGGAATATAAGCATTCATGCCTGCAAATGCATGAATCAACAGAATTGTAAGTAAAGATTGCAGTTTATTTCATCTTTATGAAGGAGTGATCATTCATTGCTAACAAATGGGATTCTAAGCCACACAATTGATTTCTTGCCATGCTGAATCCGTTGCAACCAAATACCCAACAAAAATGACGCTATAGAGCACCGCACACCAAGACAACTAGACACAAGAACAGTTTTTCCTCAAACGCCATCACTCTGCTAAACAAATAATTCCGTCAACACTGTCAAACTATTTACTAAGTCTGCACCACTATTAATCTTCTCATCGTTCCTATCACCCATTTCCTCCCCAAAATTCTATTCTGTTCTGTTCTGCGCTGTTCTATTCTACATGAAGTACCTGGGAGGTCATTCATCGGCACAGGATGAAATATACTTAATGTGCTGAAGTTAGTTATACATCTCTGTCCCAGGCCATCCAAACGATGCTATTAAATCTCTTTCTCCCAGTGCCTAGAGTTTATCAGAGCCCGAGTGACCTCAAATCAACCCTACCAAGATTAAGGTCTTGCCTAGTCTTTTGAGTTATCCAGATCTGGAGAGCTTTCATTATTAACTATGGATGGGATAACATTGTTCTAGAACAGTGATGGGGAACCTTTTCGGCACCAAATGTCCAACCTGGAACATGCATGCATATATGCACGCTGGAACAGCGGAAACCCAAAGACTAGGTGGCTGGCCCATGCATGCCTGTTTTTTGGGCGTTTTCAAGCCATTTTCGGGCTATATTCAGACTGGTTTTGGCCCTAGGAATGGCCCAAAAATGATCAGAAAATGGCACATTTCCCAGGCTGTTTTGTTTTGGCCTGAAAAACGACCTGAAAATAGCTGAAAAATTGCCTCAAAATGGCCTGTCTTGGGGCTGTTTTCAGGCTATTTTCTACTGCAGTGAAGATCAGCTGGTGATGGTCTAGGTGTCCACAGAAAGGGCTCTGCGTGCCACCTCTGGTACATGTGCCATAGGTTCGCCATCATGGTTCTAGACCAGGGGTGGGCAATTAATTTTGCCATAGGGCCGCATGAGAAATTGGGATGGTTTTAGAGGGCCGAACTAATATAAGTAACTCAGTTCTACCCAATACTGTATATTATTGGGTTATGACTGAGTTAATTATATTATAATTATAAATTATAATTATATATTATATTATGTTATGTTATATTATATATTATATATATAATTATATATTATATATTATATCTTGAACACCCGGTTCTTATCTAGAAAAGTTTTATATTATATTATATTATATTATTACATTACATTATATTATAATTATAATTATATTATTTATTGGATTTGTATGCTGCCCCTCTCCGCAGACTCGGGGCGGCTAACAACAGTAATAAAACAGTATATGACAATAATCCAATACTAAAAACAGTTAAAAACCCATTATATAAAAACCACTCATACATACAGACATACCATGCATAAAATTGTAAAGGCCTAGGGGGAAAGTGTATCTCAATTCCCCCATGCCTGGCGGCAGAGGTGGGTTTTAAGCAGCTTACGAAAGGCAAGGAGGGTGGGGGCAATTCTAATCTCTGGGGGGAGTTGGTTACAGAGGGCCGGGGCCGCCACAGAGAAGGCTCTTCCCCTGGGTCCCGCCAAGCGACATTGTTTGGTTGATGGGACCCGGAGAAGACCCACTCTGTGGGACCTAACTGGTCGCTGGGATTCGTGCAGCAGAAGGACCTGAGGTAATCTAATGTAATCTAATCTAATCTAAATCTAATAATTTATAATATTATATATTATAAATTATAATTATATTATAAATTATAATTATATTATAATTATAAATTAATTGCCCACCCCTGGTATATAGTATACATATGCTGGTAACAGATGCTAAATGAAAAAAGCTGAAATCATTTGGTCATTATCACTTCCCTATAATTCCAAATTATGAAACATTATGATCCTGGAAAGTTCCTTTATCCAATTTTAAGTTAATAATTCATCCAATTCATATAATGCTAGTTGAGAGATGTTGATCTAGTCTCAGCTGCAGATCTAGGAGGACACCCAAGTTGCAAACCCTATCTGAGGAGGTTATTTCTCCTCCCCTCCCCACCAGTACCAGAGATGGACAGATGGTATGATCTTTAGGAGGCAAAACCCACAGCCATACAGTCTTGCCGAGCTCATTTCTCATTTCACTCTACCTCATCACCCTATAAAATGTTATGTTTAGTTATTGTCCTTGATTTGGTCACTAAAAATATGAATATATTAAAAAATGTAATGCAATCTATTTAAATGTAAATGTGACGATAAGCAGAAATCTTGTCAAAAAAGTATACCATGGTGGAGGGGGTTGTGGGAAAAATAGGATGAGATGTTTGATATGTTCACTTCCTGGATTTATTGATCAAAATAATAAAGGGGAATAGTTTTTTTAAAATGTAAGACATTCCTGCAATCCCTGTGCCATTAAGAAAACATAACAAAACTTATTGCTTTATCTTACTGGCATGTTATAGGAACATATAATCAATAATTTCTACATATGATCCCCAGGTCCATAAAATGTCACACACATATTTATTTTATTAATCAAATTTGTATGCCGCCCCTCTCCGCAGACTCAGGGCGGCTCACAGCAATAATAATACAATGTAAACAAATCTAATATTTAAGTTAATTTTAAAAACCCCAATTTAGAAACCAATCATACACACTAGCATACCATGCATAAATTTTATAAACCTAGGGGGAGAGAAAGTGTCAATTCCCCCATGCCTGACGACAGACGTGGGTCTTAAGGAGCTTACGAAAGGCTAGGAGGGTGGGGGCAACTCTGATATCTGGGGGGAGTTGGTTCCAAAGGGTCGGGGCCGCCACAGAGAAGGCTCTCTGTTTGTTCTCTGTGATTAGTTTAGATTCCACTGATTATAATGAGAGCTAAAGCGATTTTTCATTGTATCATGATTATTACTATAATGATATATACAATGGAATTGCCAAACCCAGCTGTGGTTGCTCAATAGTGTACAGAACATGAGGCTTTATTCTAATGGTTCCATTTTTTCTTGCAGCACTGGTTTAAGTAAAGTAGCACGGTAAGTAAACATGGGGGCAGGTACCTCTTCTAGGAACCCTTTTGTCTTCTGTATCCTTGACCATGGATGAGAGTTTGTAAGGAAAAACAAATCACTCTTTGGGCCAAACACTGAAGAAAGGGAAAACTGAGGGTTTGGAGTTTTATAAAATTGGGGTTCTATAAAATTTTGGAGTGTTTCCATCCTGTAGAGATGTAATGTTAATGTAAAGTTGAGGGTATTCAAGCTGTGAGTCATTTCAGTTGGTATATTTATAAATAAGTATAGATTGCAAAATCCTCCAGAGACTTCCTTTTTAAAAACCCCACTAAACTAAATTTTTGGAAGCGCTGTGCCTTTATCTGAAGAATTGGGATGAATGTATTTATTTGTATCCAAACCTCAAAATATATCGGAAGGATTGTGGTGCTTTATAATGTTCCAATGAGTAAACGTCAGCTCATTCTCTATTTAGCAAATGCCAAAGGCAAATAACGATCTTTGTAAGTGATTAAAATAGCATCATTTTGTAAACAATATTTGGTAAATGCAATTCGGAGAGGACCATGCCAAAATATGAATCATCATATTCATTAGTGAAAAGGCAGTTTCTTCTCCCCTAGACTCTCCATTTTTCTTATTTCCCTTTTAAACAACTATTGGGGGCAGAAAAAGCAGCCCAGATTGATGTTCCTTGGGAGACCTTTTTCACACCACGAACTTGGAGCAACATAAAGAAATTGGCAATTTACCTGACCCAATTGGCAGTGCTGAAGCATAACTTGATATTGCACAAATTGTTCCTTAAGTGCAATTATTGCTCCATCTCCCCTTTCCTTTATCTCATCCTGCCTTGATTTCTCAGAGAAGGGCAAGGGAGATGACAGATGCAATATTTTGCAAAGTGAGATAATTATATAGGAACCGCATGGTGAGATTAGATCAGTAAGAAATTTCAACACAAGGACATTTAATAAGAATGAGACACGGGTTCGTGAAAACCCAGACAATGGAAAGGTCATCATCATCACATAATCTTGAGATTATGAAGCAAAATGCTTATGACCTACATAGCCTTCAGAATTGGCTGCAATAATTCTATTGTGATTGCAAACACAAATAATAATATTACTTTTATACAGACGTAGAGTTTTCCTTCCTCTCACACGACTTTCTAGCCCCATCTCCCTGAAGCACAACTATGATAATTCAGTTGTGTTAAAGCATTCAAAAAACATTTGCTGTTCCATAGTCAATTTTGCTAAAGGACATGAAAGATTCACCAAGGATCTGGTTCACAAAGACGGATTTTTCTTTGTTTTGTTTCTGTTTAATACTGACGGAAACATCAAATAAGAAAAACTTTTATTGCTATGATTGTTTTAAGACAACTTCTTCCAGTTACTTTTTCACATCTCCTTGGTAAACCACTGTTATCTATACAAGGCAAAGCAAAGAAAGGACTGAATGTCATATTCTTAATATAATGAATAGCTGGATTTTTTGAAGGAAAAAAAGGGGGGGACATATTAGCCTCCCAAAAGTTGCTTGGAATGTATCTGAACAAAGAAATTAGAGATAGAGAAAGAAAATGGCTTAGGACCAGATTATTTATGGGACCGTCCTCTGCCTCATATGTCCCAGCGGCTGGTCAGATCCTACAGAGTCAGCCTTCTCTGGGTCCTGTCGACTAAGCAGTGCCGGCTGGTGGGACTGCGGGGAAGGGCCTTCTCTGTGGTGGCTCTGGTCCTCTGGAATCAACTCCCCCCCTGGCTTTTCGAAAGGCTTTAAAAACTCAGCTTTGCCAGCAGCCTTGGAGCCATTGAGTGGTAACACCTTACTCTGGCCAGTAGTGTGTCTTTGGAGTGGAAGAGTGATGGACAATTGTTTTTAAAAATATTGTGGAGTTTTATAATGTATCTTTTTTTAAAATTTCTGTATACCACCCTGAATCAGCTGGAGAAGGGCAGCCTATAAATTTGATTAGATAGATAGATAGATAGAGATAGATAGATAGAGATAGATAGATAGATAGATAGAGATGGATAGATAGATAGATAGATAGATAGATAGATAGAGATAGATGGAGAGAGAGAGGGAGAGGGAGAGGGAGAGGGAGAGAGAGAGAGAGAGAGATGCACCGACAAATTCCGTATTCATGGGTACATCTCAAATACATGCAGGTGCTAAAAGTCTGCAGAGATTCTCAGTCATCCATATCATGGTTGTTCCAAAGGTCTTTTTTTTTCAGGAGGCAATTAGACTTCCTTGTTTTTTCTTTGAAGACTTCTTCAAGCTATACAATTTGGGATAGATGCCCTTTGAATGGTGTGGAAGTAGGAACAGATTTCGGGGGGGGGGGGGGAAGCAATGCAAACTACAGGAACCAGGAGCACTACTCCAAGTGCTTCAATGAGCCTCTAAAAGGATGCAAATGACCAGCTGTCTGCAAGGACTATAAATCCTTCCATTCCCCACTATCCTATCAGAGCTGAAGAAGCTTCTTGGATAAGAAGCGAAACATCTTCAAAGAAAAAAAACAGGAAAGTCCAATTGCCTCCTTTTAAAAAGCACTTTTGGAACCTGCAGTTGCTATTTCTTCAAACTCTAAATTTTTGGTAGTCCCGTTTTCATATTTTTGAGAACATTATTCACCCCATGGCTTCTTAAAAGAAGATAATAAAACTGGATCTTTGGTTTGAGAAATTTGAACAAAGCAATTTGTTGAACGATAATTAAAAAAGACTGAAAAAATCCTCTCAACCCTAGCAAGAGCTTTAAAAAGTCTCACAACCTTTAGAACATTTAGAGATTAAGATTTTACAAGTTTCAAGTCTTAAAAACTTTCTGAGACATTTATTCAGAAAGAGATACTTAAATATATGCAAGAACTGTATAATTCACCTTAGAAGCAGCAGGGGGTAGGAATGTCAAATAGTTCAGTAAGATGAAAGCCTTATTGAACTATTGCGATGCAAGTGTGGGCCCTTTTATACATGTTCCGTGACATTGCATGCATTCCCAAGGGGAAAGCTTGCAGCATGATACTATTTTTTTCATTTTCCTAACCCAGCAGGAGCCTATGGGTTCTTAGGCTTAGAAATGATCAAAATTCTTCAGGAAAAAAAAAGAATGGCAAGAGAGCTGATCCTTCTGAGCAAATCTAAACAAAATAACCTCTAAAGCCTGGAGTGATAACAAAGAAAGTTTAGTAAAAACCTCACTATCACAAAGGACTTTTTAGTTCTATGGACATGCTAGTCTTCTAAGGAACTTCCATCACTCTGCTAAACAAATAATCCCCTCAACACAGTCAAGCTATTTACTAAGTCTGCACTACTATTACTACTCGTTTTTTCCCCATCATTCCTATCACCCATCTCCTCCCACTAATGACTGTATGACTGTAACTTGTTGCTTGTATTCTTAAGATTTCTATTAATAATGATTGTTTCCTGATGGCTTATTTGACCCCTATAACAATCATTAAGTGTTGTACCTCATGATTCTTGACAAATGTATATTTTCTTTTATGTACACTGAGAGCATATGCACCAAAGACAATTTCTTGTGTGTCTAAACATACTTGGCCAATAAAGAATTCTATTCTGTTCTGTTCTATTCTGTTCTGTAGTGATGAGCTTTCCCCACATCTTCAGCTTATGTACATATATCAGTGGTGAAATCCATTTTTTAAAACTACCGGTTCTGTGGGCGTGGCTTGGTAGGCATGGCGTGGCTTGGTGAGCGTCGCAGGGCAAAATCTCCATTCACTCCCTACTCCAGGGGAAGGATATTGCACAATCTCCATTCTCACCCTACTCTGGGGCCAACCAGAGATGGTATTTGCCGGTTCTCTGAACTACTCTACGGAGAGGGGCGGCATACAAATCTAATAATTATTAAATGATTATTATTACTCAATTTCCACTATTAGTTTTCAAAACTACTCAAAATGTCAGATTTCACCCTGGCGTATAGTCTCTGACACCCTCTATATTCATCTAATGAATGGATACAGGCAGTAGAGCTAAAACTAGATAAATATAATTTTTCGCAGAACATATCTTGTAATGTAGAGGACAAGCCAGTTCTCTCCCTTTTCCTGATTTTTTTCCCTTTAAGCAGCCATTCTAGTCTTGGAAACCTCTAAAAGAATGCAATTGTTTATTGGGCATCCAGATATTATATACCCTACCTTCAGTCACTCAGTTGTTTCCATTCAGTTTCTGGTTGATAAAATATTTGACAAAGGTTCTGGAAAGCATTTGTCAGCCAGGAAAGCTACATTCCCCCCCCCTTAACCACACATTATGATCCAACACTGAAAAGAAGTTCAGGGCTTTGAAAATATGTTCCTGATTTGTGGGAGGACTTTTTTCATTTTTCTTTCTTTTTTTTCTAAACAAACCAGTGAATTTCATTGTCCACTTCACCTTGGGAGAGCTAGACATGCCATAGTTTGCTTGCTATCTATAATGTTCACTGAACAAATCCTTTGCAACTGTCACACAGTTCACAATATATGAATCCAGGAATTAGCTAGCTGGATCCAAAAAGTGATATTATCTCCTTCTAAACAATAGCTTACCTTGAGTTAAATCTCTGTAAGATACTGTTTGGTTGGTCCAATAAAATAATGGGAAGGACTATGTCAAACAGGGGGTATGCAGTGAATTATTGGTATACAGACTTCAACTTTGCCTTTTCCTGTAGAGTCTCCTAAGATAAATCGATCCACCCCCCCAAAAGAAGTTTTAGAATTTAACAGACTAAAGGATTATTTTATAAAAAGAATGAGATGCTCCTTATCTATCCAGAGACCTTCCCACTTCTTTAGACCAGTGAGTGCTATTAACATTATTCTAGCAGACAAATAGTTATACAGGACGAGGTGAGAGCAGGTCACTTGACTTCTGTTTTAATGGAAGAGAGCAATACCAATAGCACTTACACTTATATACCACTTCACAATGCTTTACAGCCCACTCTAAGTGGTTAACAAAGTCAACATATTTCCCCCAGCAACCTGGGTCCTCATTTTACCCACCTCAGAAGGATGGAAGGCTGAGTCAACCTTGAGCATCTCAGAATCAAACCCCTGGCACTGAGATAGCCTGCAGTACTGCATTCGAACCAGTGTGCCACTAGGGCTCTTTCATGATCTTGTTTGAAGTGACACAAAAATTAAAATGGAAAGTGGCATAAGTTGTGACTGATCCATATTGTGATGCGAGCCACACAGATATCTGTAGGAGTGCAAATGTACAGTATTTTTTGGCATGTAAGATGCACCTTCCAAAAGAGGCTGAAAATTTGGGTGCGTCTTATACTCTATACTGCTAACTAGGGCATACAAAACCTTTGCCAGCCCAATCATCGAATACAGCTCATCCCCATGGAATCCACACTGTATATCGGACATTAATACAATTGAATAGGTCCAAAGGTATTTCATGAAGAGTACTCCACTCCTATACTCACAATATCTTACGCCACTAGGCTTGAAATGTTGGGCTTGGACAACCTTAAACTACGCTGTAGTTGGTCTGACCTAAGCATAGTACACAAAATTGTCTGCTACAATGTCCTACCTGTCAACAACTACTTCAGCTTCAACTCCAATAATACACCAGCAAACAATAGATAAAAATTCAAGGTAAACTGCTCCAAACTCGACTGCAGAAAATACGACTTCAGCAATAGAGTGGTCAATGTCTAGAATGCTGTACCTGACTCCATTGTTATTTCCTCAAACCCCCATAGCTTCAGCCTTAAACTGTCTATTGTGGACCTCACACCAGGGCGTAAGCATAAGTGCACCTGCATGCCTACTGTCCCTGTCCTACATTTATTTGTACTCATTTCATGTGCCCATGTCAATGTTTATAGCTGTTATCTCGTACATGTTTGACAAACTAAATAAATTAAATAAATTAAATGAATTTATCATCTATATTTCTATCTATCTACCTACCTACCTACCTACCTTCCTATCTATCTAATTTGTACACCTGTCCATCTCACAAGAGATTACTTTGGGTGACATACAAAAAACAAATAAAAACAATTAAAATATAATATTACATACAAATAATTATCATAGAATCATAGAATTAGAAAAGACCTTGGAAACTCTTCTAGTCTAACCCTCTGCCCAAGGCAGGTGTCCTCATACTATCTCAGTCAAATGGTTTGCCAACCTTTTCATGAAAATGTTGAAGCACCCCAAATCTATGAGGCAATTTGTTCACTGCTTAATAGTTCTCACTGTAAGGAAATTCCTCCATATTTCCAGGTTGGATCTCCTTCTGAGAGGTTCCACCCATTGTTTCTTGTCCTACATCCTCTTTCTTGTGGTAGCCCTTCAAGTATTGGAATATAGCTATCACTTCTCCACTCAACCTTCTCTTTATTAAGCTCAACATACCTAGTTCATTTAGCTGTTCATCATAGGATTTAGCTTCAAGATCCCTTATAGCAGCAGTTCTCAACCTGTGGGTCACGACCCCGGCGGGGATCGAATGACCAAAACACAGGGGTCGCCTAATGCCATCAGAAAATTATGTTTCTGATGATTTTAACCCAGCGGTCCCCAAACTATGGCCCGCAGGACCCGTCCACTCACTGCGGTCTGCTGGGGCGGGGAGGAAAGCGGGCCTGCAATTGGCCTCTTTCTTTCCCACCGTTAGGGAGAGAAACTGTTGCTGCCCTCAATAAGAAATACTGTCTTCCCATTTTAGCAAAATCATTGTTGAATTCATTTTTGAGACTGAACTCTGAGGTCTACTTTCAGCAAATCTCTACAAGGTAGCTAGTTTTCCCTTTGGGCGCCATTATTCTCTGGACAAGGTATCTGCAACATTCAGGTTTTGGTTTTAATTTGGTTTTAATTTTAAATTTAATTTAATTTGAATTGGGGAAAAAGAGGAAAGGGACAAGTCTGGATCCCCAGATTGAATTAAAAATGACATTAATTAGTTTGTTGCGTTGTAACTCTGTAACAAACAAGTGAAAGTGAAAATATCCTAATAGTTTGAATCTTCAAGTTAAAGTCATCATTCATGTAATAAGGCAAAATAGTTATAATATTTAAAATACTTTTCTTATTTTAAAAATATTTTGATATTATTACCACATGAATATTAACCAATGAAATGATTAAAAATGCTAAGGCTGGCAAAATATCTAAAGCTTTGAAGAGAATGGATTTTACTATAGTGAAGATAGCCTTAGGCTCTGCAAATCAATTTCTTCCTACAATTGTGTTGAAGTGCTAGTTTATCTCCCTTGTTAAGTAAGTTGTATCGTAACCATCTGCAGAATATTTTTGAAGTTTCTGCTGACCCAGTTCAAAATAATAATGCAAAATTATTTTGCTGGGATATGGATTTGGGGGAAAGTAGATATCCTATCTAGAGAGAATTGTCTATATGCATTTAAACAGACTCTAGTTAAGATGAAGAGCTTGAAATCAGTGAAAACAACTGTGTTGTTGCAGAGTATTATCTTTTTTTCCATCCCTATTTCATGTAAGAACACAATTTTGTATAGGTCACGTGTGTCAGTTTTACCAACCCCTAAATAATAAATGTATAAGTACAAGCAGTCTTGATTAGCCATAGGGATTAGGAAAACTAAAACCATATTGTAAATTAGTAAATACTCTGGCAGAATAAGTAAACTCTGTGACCAGGGGAAAATAAACCAATATTCCTATGTAAAATTATTGATGAGATACATACAGAAACTGAGAACATAAAAAGATAGTGTCATGTGCAGAATTGGCTTTGTGTTTACAGTTACAGATCCAATTTGTTTTGTAGGCTTCCCAGAAATGTAAGACTGGATTAAATCTTAATACAACATAATCTAGCAATAATATTCACAGCACTTAATTGGTTAATGCTACTGGAATGAGCCTAAAAGTCATCAAATACAAATGCTATTCCAAAAAGATGTGGTACTTAGAATAAAGAAGCAAGATGTTAGCAAACAAATAACCTTAGCAAAGAAGAAATTAATGATAAAACTGACCAATTCTGTCTAATTCCACCAAGGATGGGAATTTTTTCAGAAATGGGAAGCATCATTATTGTCATTCAGCAGACCTGGGGTACATCCTAGAAGTGTTATTTATAGTAACGGTGGTGATCAGTGTTTGACAGTCAAAATTGACCCCATTGTGTACTATTTTTGTAGTATTTGCTCTATCCCTTCCCTACAGGAGCATCAGGCCAATATTGAGGGACTGGAGAAATTCCAGAATCTTCTTATGAACCTTTTGGTCATGCCTTTTATGACTAATTTGAATTTCCAGTTTTCCCAGTGCTCTTCATTGTTTGGCTGCTAGTCAATTTCTGCAAGTTTGCATATTCTACTGGAGTCCTTGGATATTAGGAAAGAAAAGAAGCTGGTAGATATGTAGAGAGATGGTAGCATAAATCTACAAGCTTGGTTGAGAATTTTATTTGTTCCCGATCAAATTTATGCTGTTATTTTCACTCTATTTCTCTTTCTAAGATTATCGGAATTTTATTTCTGTCTGCTAGGTTATTAGCTATGCAATGGCATTTTATGTAATCTATAAATCTTTATATAAGTCATTAATAAAAATTGTGAAGAGTACAAGGCTGAGATCTGTTCACACAGGTAAACATTCCAAACAGAACAATGGTAATCTGGACACTCCAGATCAGTGTTGGGTTCTTCCTGGTTCAGACCGGCGCACCAGAATTGGTAGCGACCTGCTGGTGATGTCACAATCAGTGCTGGTCAGTGGGTGCCGCCATCTTTTTTTCAAAAAATAGCAATTTTCCCCCCTGTTTGGATGGGTTCTCCACTCCCGGATTAATAATGACCTTTATTTCCTCACCCAAAGCACAACTGATCAGCTCCTGCTTCCTGCTACTGAGCATGCGCAGAAGCAAAATTGCACACGTGTGCAAAACACCAGATTATCTCAGGGACCGCCTTCTGCTGCACGAATCCCAGTGACCAGTTAGGTCCCACAGAGTGGGTCTTCTCCGGGTCCTGTCCACCAAACAATGCCGCTTGGCGGGACCCAGGGGAAGAGCCTTCTCTGTGGCGGCCCCAGCCCTCTGTAACCAACTCCCCCCAGAGATTAGAATTGCCCCACCCTCCTTGCCTTTCGTAAGCTACTTAAAACCCACCTCTGCCACCAGGCATGGGGGAATTGAGATACTCTTTTCCACTAGGCCCTTACAATTTTATGCATGGTATGTCTGTATGTATGTTTGGTTTTTATAATAATGGGTTTTTAATTGTTCTTAGTATTGGATTATTATTGTATGCTGTCTTATTATTGCTCTTAGCTGCCCCGAGTCTTCGGAGAGGGGCAGCATACAAATCCAATTAAATAAATAAATAAATAAATAAATAAATAAACAAACAAACAAAACAAAACAAAACAAAACAAAACAAAACAAAACAAAATAAATATGAACCAGTGGCAAAAATAAGTGGAACCCACCCCTGCTCCAGATTATGTGCTCTGCCATCTCCTGCAGCTCAGGGTAAAGTTTTTTAAATACTGACCTCTTTGAAGGCCCAAACTGTGCCAGCTGATAATTTTTGAACCTTGAAACTATTTCTGGAGAACTGTCTATCAAACAGTCGCCAGTTCATTAAAAGTGCAAGCTGGTTTAGCTAACATTAGTATGCATGAGCGTTGAGCTATTTATGCATTAATAATAATAAATAAATCCAGCCCAAGCCAAAAATTTATATAACTGAGTATGTGAGGGAGATGACTATACAGTTTTCGAAACTGGAGCAGCAAAACAGTTGGTAACCAACTCCGTCTAAAATAAGAGCAATTTTATCATCTTGTCTTCTAAAGACTGTCTTCAGCGTGATTGTGGATAGCAAGCATCGCATATTATTATTCCCCAAGTAATAGAGTGCTTTGATCTGGAATGATATACATCCCGAGTTTAGAGAGATCGCATTTTGGATAATGTTTCTTTTAAAAAGCTGCAATAATGATCTGAACTACCTCCCTCCGCCCCTCAATCTCATAGAGGTTGCTGCCAGAAATGAACAGTAGTAACAAGTAATGGAAAACTGTATAACTGCAATAGCCCCAGGCGGAAAAGACAAACCTGTCTTTGTCCTATATTCTGTGAAAGATGAGAGAAAACTAAGCAGCTGTTAAAAATTCAGTGGTGTTAATCATATTCGGCTCTTAGAAGTTTTTCTTCATCTGGCCTTTTCAAAGTGCCTCTATTAAAAAGAAGCAAAGTCTTCATTCCTGAACAGAATGGAGGGAATAAATGTAGTCCTGCAGATAGGAAGACCAAGATAAGTCTCAACTTACCCTCAGGAAAAAACTTGGCATTCCTTACTCCCAGTGAAGAGACCACAATCTATCCCTTCTCCATACTTCATTGTATCTTTTTTTATTATTATTGCAAAAGGCACCTTTCAGTTCAGTGATGAACATGCAGCTAGAGGAAGCTCTCTTTGCATCCTGCTTTGGGGACAGAAAATGTCTCTAAAAATTTAAAGTTCGGTAGCTCAAGTTTTCTTCACAATATCCTTTGCCCAGCCCAGGGGGAAAATAGTTCCTTTTAAACAAACATCGGGTTTTTGAAAAGCTGCTATATCTTCTTATTTCAAACTGAGCCATATCTAAATACAATTCATTACAACCACAATATATTGTTGCTGGTGAAATGCAAATGTATATACCAATGATGGCGAACTAAAGCCATATCTAAGGGCATGCATTGCCCTATGTCAGCTCCGATGCGCAGGCTGGCCAGCTGATTTTCGGCCTTGGGGAAGGCCATTTTCACCCCAGACTTCAGGAAGCTTCCCTGAAACCTCCGGAGTGCAAAAAACATCCCAATGGGCAAACCGGAAGTCTGTTTTTCTGAACTTTCAGTTTGCCCATTGGTCCGTTTCCCACTGTCCCCAATCTTTGGGAGTCCGGAGACTTCAGTGAGACCTGTGGACATTTGCAGAGGGCAGCAGGGGGTGGATGGGTTGTACACATGCATGGGGGGCAGCGTGGAGATTCTGAGCATGTGGGGGGGAGGCCATGAGTGTGGGCACACGCACTAGTGCACGTTAACAGACCCATTTGGCACACAAAAGGAAAAACCCAAAATACACTTAACAGTTCCCCAACACTGTAGAATTGTGTCTGTAACTAACACGGTTATTCAGTAATATTTTTATTGTTATTATTGTTATTATTTATTAGACTTGTATGCCGCCCCTCTCTGGGGATCCGGGGCGGCTCACAACATACAATGCAAAAACAATACATATACAAATCTAATAATTAAAAACTATAAGCTAAAATCCCATTAACTTGAAACACAGCCAATATAATCAATCATATCCACACATAACATTTAATGGTCAGGAAGGGGTGGGCGAGCATATACTAGTTGCCCCATGCCTGGTGACATAGATGGGTCATAAGGCTCTTGCGGAAGTCCAGGAGGGTAGGGGCAGTATGAATCTCTGGAGGGAGATGATTCCAGAGGGCCGGGGCCACCACCAAATACACCCTATACTCTGGGATAAATTCAAACAAATATCAATCTGGAGAGCTGAAACAGAAACCCAATACAAGACAGACACACATAATAAAAAACTCCACAAACTAGAAATACAGCAGAAACCCAGCCCTCCACAACAACTTATGACCAAAACAGTACATAACATATCAGTCAGGATACTCACCACTACAATATTCTTTCAAAAGGATTCAATTTTGCAATAACCCCCAAACGCATTCCAACTGAAAACATCATATGTGGAATTGAAACTACTCTAAATAAAATCAACCCAGATACAGCCAACAAAATCAGACTTAAAGTCACTAATATTATCTGCTCTAGTAAACCTCCTAGAAGCAACATACAAAAGGAGGAAAGAAATGCACTTATCAATTTGAAGAAAGACAATGATATAATCATCCTTCCAGCCGATAAAGGAAACTCCACAATAGTGGAGGAAATTCATCACAATAGTGATGAATACATCAGACTACAAAGAAAAAATGACAACCCTACTACAAAACCCGGCATACAAACTCCTAAGCACAGATCCTACCACCTACCTAGAAAAAACCACCAAATCCAAAATCAAGGCCTCTCCCATCAGTGAAGAAATCCAGCAAAAAATCATCCCCAGAGAAAAATCTTCCATATGTCCAAAACTCTATGGCCTTCCAAAAATACACAAGGCAGGAATACCTCTCAGGCCAATAGTCAGTTCTATAGGCTCCCCTCTACAAAACCTTGCCAAATTTTTAGCCAAATACCTTCAACCATATACAGAAACTATTACCTCATATGTTCAAAATTCATTCCACTTTATACAAATAATTAAAAAAACAAAACCTACAACCCGATGACCTACTTGTGAGTTTTGATGTCGTGTCCCTTTTCACACAAATACCTATTAAAGAAGCCTTGACAGCCATCCAGGACAAACACATGCCCCCCAAATATATCCTAGACCTTACCAACCACTGCCTGAGTAATACATACTTCATCTATAATGAATAAAGATATAAAAAGATAGAGGGAGCCCCCATGGGATCACCCCTCTCACCTGTCATCGCCAACCTCTACATGGAATATTTCGAAAATAATGCATTAGAGCAATCCAAATACAAACCTAAACTTTGGCTGAGATATGTTGATGATACCTTTGTAATTTGGCCACATGGTAAGGAAAAACTAGACAATTTCCTCACACATCTCAATAGCCTACACCCCAAAATACAGTTTACCGTGAAACAAAAATCAATGATCAACTTCCCTTTCTAGATGTACTGGTCTATAAAAAACCCAATGGCAGCCTAGGACACACTATCTACCAAAAGAAAACCCATACCAACCGTTATCTAAATGCACACTCACACCACCACCCCGCACAAATCACCTCAGTGGCCAAAACTCTCATCACCAGAACCAAACGCTTAGCTGACCATGAGCACTTAAAAACTGAATTGAACAAACTCAAAGATGTATTAATTTCTAATGGATTCGAAGGGAAAACAATCACAAACCTAATAAAAAAGAGACACTCCCCAAAAAACAAGATCAAGAACAGGACAATGGTACCACCATCCTCCCTTACATCAAGGGCACCACAGACAAAATTAGTAAAATTCTGCACAAACATAACATCAAAACTTCATTTTGCACCAACCAAAAAATATCTAATATCCTAAGGAGCCCAAAAGATAAAATCCAATTGGAATACCAAGGAATCTATGAAATTCCTTGCAAAACATGTGCAGCCACATACATTGGACAAACCAATCGAAGAGTAAGTGCACGCATTGCAGAACATAAAAATGCAATTAAAAAAGAAGAAAAAACTTCCTCCCTTGTCCAGCACATTAAAAAAACAGGGCACGAAATTGACTTTGAAAAAACTAAATTACTTCACAAAACAGAGAATTTATATAGAAGAATTGCTTTGGAAGCCATAGAGATTGAGAGGAGCCCCCTTTGCATAAATAAAAGAGATGACACGTCCCGCCTACCAGAGATTTGGAAACCAGCCTTAAACCAAAAAACACTTCATAAAAATCACCATGTCAATCCTTCTAATAATTATGATTCCACCAACCAATCAGATCACTAAAACATAATCACCCAATCTATTTGCTACATTCAAACCAAATCTCCACCCCCACACTATATACTAAGAAGAAATGACAGTTGCAAACATTCCATTTTACAACAGCACGAAGCTTGAAACTTCAGCCTGATGATGGTGAATGTGATTTCACTGAAACGTCGCATAGACATGCAAAATATTACACAGGGCAAAACCCGAACTCAGAACAATCTACATACATATACCCGTGAAAATCTACGTAAATATATATATATATATATATATATATATATATATATATATATATATATATAAAAGATATATACTGACAAGCTGCACTATATCCACAGTATTCTATACCACAGAATCAAAATGATATAAAGCATTAGCTTTATATGTGGCAATTCTGTACATCGTTTAAAGTAAAACCAAAACAAAACTGTTACCAAAACCAGTAATGTAAATACCAAAGGCTTATATTCTGGAATATTTCCTTGTATTTTTACAGGACTAAATTTATTTATTTATTCAATTTGTATGCTGCCCATCTCCCTAGTGACTCTAGGCAGCTCACAACCAAAATCAAAACATACAAATAATATTAAAACCTCTAAAAAACAGTTTGAAAACAATTTAAATCCAACAGTTAAAAACCATACATACCATTTATGGCCAGAGCCTGATGGTAGATAAATTTATTCTTACTGCTAAGGAAATTGGGGATATATATCTTCTGGTTTTCCCACAGCTAGCAGTGATTGGATAAAATCATCTGCTTCAACATCCTTCCTGTCAACGACTACTTCAGCTTCAACCACAAAAATACACGAGCACACAACAGATACAAACTTAAAGTAAACCACTCTAAATTCGACTGCAAGAAATACGACTTTAGTAACCAAGTAGTTGATGTATGGAACTCACTACCAGACTCTGTAGTATCATCACCTAACCCCCAAAACTTTACCCTTAGATTATCCACTGTTGACCACTCCCGATTCCTAAGAGGTCAATAAGGGGCATGCATAAGTGCACCAGAGTGCCTTCCGTCCCCTGTCCTAATATTTCTCTTTTACTAGTATCATGTATATAAATATTATTATATCTTTGTATACCACCAATACGTACTTAACAAAACAAACAAATAAAATGGGAGGGACTCTGTCAGACTGAGGGAGGCCAAATAAAATGAGGAACATGCAGCCCTTCTGACCACAATGCCTCCCATCATTTCTGATCATTGCCTATCTTGGCTGATCCTGATAGGACCAGGAATCCCAACTGCAGAGAGGGGACAGATAGGTTCACTGCCTTATCCCACATATAAAGGAACTCTTTCTAAATAGCAGTTAGGTTAAGGAAATGACTGTTGGCAACAAAATGCAGGAAAATTCAGGAAAACCACAGCTTCTCTGGAAAGTAACCCATGCAGTAATAATAATAATAATAATAATAATAATAATAATAATAATAATAATAATAATAATAATAATAATAATAATAATAATAGGAAGAGGAAGAGGAAGAGGAGGAAGAAGAAGAAGAAGAAGAAGAAGAAGAAGAAGAAGAAGAAGAAGAAGAAGTTGTTTTTAAACATTAGTAGATGTATACATTTGTAGATTACTTTTGAGTTGGAAGGCCAGTTACATTGGCTTATTGCTATTTTCTTTCATTGGCTCTCATTACCCGATTTTCTTTCATTGGCTCTCATTAGACTCAAAGACTAATCAACAACATTGTGTAGTCCAGGGGTGTCAAACTCGTGGGCCGCAGGCTGGATGTGTCATGTGCTGGCCCTGCCCCTACCTGGTTTAGTGAAGTGGAAAAAATTTCTGATACATCACGTGACACTTCTGTGATGCCGCGAGTTTGATACCCCTGTTGTAGTCTATATGAGGAAAGGAAAGGAAGAGAAAAGAAAGGGGAGCGGGAAAAAGAAAATATCCAGCTTTGAGTATTATACACTTTTTTCACAATGATTTCGTAGAAGGAAAAAAAAGATGCCAATTGAGATTCAACAGCTTTCAAACCAAAGGAACTAAAAAAAAAAAGTCAGAAATGATATCCCAATCATTACATTTCCACTATATGTAGCTGAGCCTCAGGGAGTAAGGGTGCACATAAGAGCAATCCTTCACTCCACAGGGAAAAAAAACCTCATTGCTTCCAAGTCATCACATTACCATAGATTTACTCAGCTTGATTTAACAGCAAGTCCTATCCCACATAAATTTGAGAGGCATGGTGTCATGTGCAGAATTGGCTTTGTGTTTACAGTTACAGATCCAATTTGTTTTGTAGGCTTCCCAGAGATATAAGACTGGATTAATTCTTAATACAACATAATCTAGCAATAATATTCACAGCACTTAATTGGTTAATGCTATTGGAATGAGCCTAAAAGTCATCAAATACAAATGCTATTCCCAAAAGAAAAGTTCTTGTGCATAGGGAATCCTTGCCTTACAACCATTTGTTTAACAATGGTTGAAAGTTACAATAATGTTGGAAAAGGTGACTTTAACATACTTGCACTTACAACAGGCAAGACATTTTTTCCCTACATGTGTCAGAAAACATGTTAGGCCCAATATTATCTTCTCAAACTGACAGCAGCTCTTTCAGATCTGGGTCAGTGATATTCCAAAATACCGGATTACGGTAACAAAACAATCGGTCATTTTGAATGGAAGTAATACTCCTGAAACTATCTGGATGATTTGGGGCCAGCCGCTGTCTTTCAGTCCTAGGAAGAAGGCAATCGTAAATGTTATGTTCGTTTAAAAGAAATAAAGGGAAAATCACTGATTGGTTAAGACGCAGCTGGGTTTAGATTGCCGCCAAAAATAAACGGTTGTCAGAAAAAGTTCCCGCGTTAAGGGAAGGTATAAATAGGGCAACGGATTAGCCGTTGTCCTTGTTAGGAGTCGATTGTTAATGAGAAGTGTTCTACGTTATGTCTTCTGAAATAAATGTGTTAATACTGAAGCAGTCTCCGGTGCAGTGATTTAACAGTAAACTTCTTCTGGAAAAGTTGCCTAAAACACGATTTAAGTATTGCCCACAAGATCATATGTTTCAACGTCCTTCCGGTCAACGACTACTTCAGCTTCAACAGCAACAACACAAGAGCACGCAACAGATTCAAACTTAACACCAACAGCTCCAAACTTGACTGTAAAAAATATGACTTTAACAATCGAGTTGTCGAAGCGTGGAACTCATTGCCAGACTCACTGGTGTCAGCCCTCAGCCCCCAACATTTCTCCCTAAGACTCTCCACGACTGACCTCTCCAGGTTCCTAAGAGGCCAGTAAGGGGCGTACATAAGTGCACTGATGTGCCTATCGTCCCCTGTCCAATCTTCTTTCCTTATCTCATATATCATACATTTTCTCTCCTTTCCTCCTACTTCTCTTCTTTCTTACTTTCTATCATTATATATATTACTTAATGTCTATTCTCTTTCATATGTATTGTATATTGGACAAAGAATAAAATAAAAAAAATAAAAAAATAAAATGACTTGGATTCATTCAGGCCAGAAGTCAACACTGACTTCAAGGTGCAGATGTGAGCCTATGCGTATAACACACACATACACACACACACATTTTATTACTGAGCTATGATCCCAACTGATGGACCTGAGAACATTGGCTAGCAATTTTGATTACGATCGTAAAATAAATTGAAATTCTGCAAATTAAAGTGCTGATCTCAATCTTGTTTGTGAAATGGCACAGATACAAAACTTTCTCTTCTTAAGAAACTACAACTTTTACTGAATCATTTATTGTGACTTTTCTTAATCAATAACTTTGATACAGATAAGCAGGCTTTCTTAAACCTATTGGGCTAAAACGCAAACAGCGATAGGATGGAGAAATAGTAATCTGAAAACATTTGGGATTCTTTAAAAAACTGCCTGTCCTAGAGACCCGGTTTTATCTAGACGAGAACAAGCATAACAGGTAGTCCGTGACTTACAGCCATTCACTTAGTGACCATTAAAAGTTACAATGGTACTGAAAAAAGTAACTGATGACTATTTTTCACACTTACAATTTTGCAGTATCCCCATGATCATGTTATCAAAAATTGGCCGCTTGGCAACTGGCATATATTTAAGATGATGCCAATGTCCTGAGGTCATGTGATCACTTTTTAAGAACTTCTGACAAGCACAGTCAATGGGAAAGCCAGATTCACTTATCAACTATGTTATTAAGTTAACAACTACTGTGGTATGAAAGGTCGTAAAATGGGGCAAAGCTCATTCAACAATTGTTTTGCTTAGCTATTTGGGACTCAATTGTGGTCATAAATTGAGGACTACCTGTGCTTATGCATAGAAATTCAATGCTAAACATACCTAGGCAAACAAAGAAGTTGAACCCCAAAGGCTTGATAAAAAATCCTAAGTGGGCAGGTTCTGCAGTATAGAAAACAATTAGCAATTACCCTGTTTTCCCCAAAGTAAGGCATCCCCTGATAATAAGCCCAATCGGGCTTTTGAGTGCATGGCTTATTTCAAAGTTCAACAAAAAAACAGGGTCTTAATTTCAGGGAAACACAGGTAGTTTATTCAAGGGAGGATGGTGAAATTCAATGCACACTGTCTTCTTCTTCTTCAACCCCAAATAACTCATCACTCCCATTTACAGTTTGTAAAACTATAATAGGAATGTAAATATTACTGACCAAAACCATCTTACCCACTATCAAATTATCCTCCTCTTTGAAGAAACATCAGCACTTTTAATTGGAAGTATAAGAGACATTTTTCTCCACTGAAAGTCTTGAATGCTTGGGTAGATAAGGCAAAGTGCATTCCCATCTAGAGGTTATTAAACTAAACACAGCCTGGATTTTGGACTTTGATGTTCAGTGCAAGGCCCTGGAATGCCAACAGGCATATTGAGTTGAACTGAGGGGCAGGTTGAATTATTATTTACCCAGTGGTACCTCTACTTATAAACTTAATTCGTTCCATGACCCAGTTCTTAAGTAGAAAAGTTTGTAAGAAGCAGCAATTTTTCCCAGAGGAATCAATGTAAAAGCAAATTATGTGTGCGATTGGGGAAACCACAGGGAGGCCTTGTTTCCTTCCAGAAGATTCCTAGAAAGGCCCCATGGAAGCTCCTCCCAAGCCCTGTTTCCTCCCAGGACATTCCTACAGAGGCCACCTGGCCACCTCTCCCTGCCTTTTCTGGCCCTGTTTCCTCCCAGGAGATTCCTAGAGAGGCCCCACAGAGGCTTCTCCCCGCCCTGTTTCCTTCCAGGAGATTCCTAGAGAGGCCTCATGGAGGCTTCTCCCTGCCTTTTCAAGTTACAGGTTCGGAAGTAGAAAATGGTTCGGGCAAAAAAATCTTGAACACCCGGTCCTTATCTATAAAAGTTCGTAAGTAGAGGCGTTCTTAGATAGAGATCCCACTGTACTGTAATTAAGCTCAGAAGTTTCATTTCAAGGAGAAGAGAGCCAGTTTGGTCTAGTGGCTAAGGCACCAGACTACAAACCAGGGGGTTGCAAGTTTTGGTCTGCCTTAGGCATGAAAGTCTGCTGGGTGCCTTTGGACAAGTCTCTTTCTCTCCCTTTCTCTATTTAACCCACCTGCCAGGTTGTTGTGAGGAAAATATGAAGTATCAGTCACCTTGAATTATTTATAAAACAGGGGTTCCCAACCTCTGGTACATGGTCTGGCATTTGTCCATGGCATGCCAGAAACTAGGATGTGCAAACAAGTGAAGGGGATGCAGGCAGAATGTGAAACCATGGCCCTTCTTGTCTACAGAAAAAGCTCTCTCTATGGAACCCATCCTTGGTGCCCAAAAGGTTGGGGGGCACTCATTTATAATAAAGGTTATTTAAGGGGTTAAAAAAACCTAAATAAGAATGATGAAAAGGAGTTTGGGGAGACTAAATAAAAATGATATATTAGCATGTATGATCTGGAACGAAGGCTGCCACCAAAGAGACTACCGCCCAGCTTTCCATTTTTAAAAGAAGGGAATCAACCCAGGGAAAAGACAATTTGAGTATATTAGCAAACAGAAATGCTTGCAAGTGTTCTTCTGCATCAAGAGCTTGAATGTTTTAATTCCCGTAACAGCACAAGAATGGGCCTTGAATTACCTGTTAAAGAAGGTTTTAAAAATTTAGCAGTGGAAAATTAAATTGTTTAAAAGGCCAATTAAAATCCCCAGATTCATTAGAAGAACAATACATACAGTCATTCTGAGAACACTTAGGATTCGTCAGAAAACTGCCTGCCCTAAAAAGCAAACAGACAGACAGATAAAAATAAGAAACAGGGTAGGCAGTTGTGAGCCTAGAGTTTGGATCATGTGGGAATCCTAATGCTCTATAGCATTTTCAAACACGCTGCTTTCCCGGGCAGCCGACCTGGCAACAACAACAATGGGGCCATGGCAGCCGCTGATGCCGAGAGCCCGAAGCCCCCTCTCCAACGTCAACGCCAGGCTTCGGGTGAGCAGAGCTGCGTGCCAGTGATGGGAGCTGTTGGAAAGGCAGATGCAGCGCATCTGCCAGGAAGGGCTGTCAAAGAGGCTCTGAAGGGGGACAGGGCAGTTCCCGCCGGCTGTGTCAGCAGCGAGGTGGCCGTGCCGGCTGGGGCGGGAGAAGGCTGGAGTTGCGTTGAAAGCGGCACCCGTGGGGCCTGGTCCGAGAGGAGCCGCCGCTGTTGCTACACCAATGGCAGCTGCCGTGGGGGCAGAGCGAAGGGGAAGGCACGGAGGTGGTGCCTGCCGGAGAAGTGGAGAGAGAAGTGGAGGTGTGCTCGCCTTGTGCCGCGGGGGGGGGGAGCGGTGGAGGTCAGGGGTTTGCAAGCAGCTGCCTCCCACCCCCACACACACTTAGCCATGGCGCACTTAGCTGTGACTTTCAGTGGAATTTTTGAATCGCCAATAACCTTTTCCTGAATCTCCCATCCACACACTGTAGATGAGGAGGTGGGGAGGAGGTGGACAGGCAAGAGGCGGGGAGGAAAGCGGGCTTGCAATTGGCCCCTTTCTTTCTCACCTTTAGGGAGAGGAACTGTTGCTGCTCTGCCATAGGGCAGCAACAGTTTCTCTCCCTAAAGGTGGCAAGTGTAAGTGTACAGGAGATTTGGGATCTTATTATATCAATCAGTAAAATTTTGTGTGCTGCTGCGGCCCAGTAAAAAGACCTCTGTGGGCTGCATCCATCCCGCGGGCCATAGTTTGGGGACCGCTGCTGCAGATCATTAAGAATGGAATAAAAAACATTGCCAATATTTTTTTAGACAAGCACATTCATAATATTTGTGAATAGATCTCAGCACCACACCTTAAAGATGGAACTAGAAAAGTTGCAGAGAGCTAGGCAAAATCAAATACACAAGTAGCTGGTACAACTGACTTATAAATTTGTGGCTTTTACCTTAAAATGGTAACTATGGTATACTCCAATCCAGAATATGGGATTTTCACCTTTTCCAATTCTCCAAAACCATTTTCTCAGTCAGAAGTGGCTATTGTAATTTTGAATTATAACCTACTGAACACATTGTATGGGGATATCATATTTATTTAGTTTTCTCCTTTTCAGAAAATTTAGAATTGTAGTCTAAATATTGAAATGTCCATTTTAAACTCTGAATAACACTGCTACTCTTCTGCTCACAACATTGTCATTTTAAATTTCACAATAAAAAATATTTCCATGCAGGTGTAGCTGTGATCTAAAATTGTTTGGGAATATTCAGGGTGAAAAATCTGATAAACTCTGCAATATGGTGTTGAATATAAATTCTAAATGTTATCATATTTCTGCCTGAACAGAGATTAACCACAAAGGAAACAGAATCTCACTCAGATCTATATTTCAAACCACCACATTTATTATTCTTAATAACAATATCTTGGCAAATCAAAACCAAAAACATTCCTAAAAAAGACTAGATAGTTCTTGAAAGCCCTAACAGAGATAGGAATGGCAATTGCTGGGCAATCAATAGTTAATGGAAAATAATTTATCCAACTCAATTGTTTTGCAGCTAAAAGAAAAGTACCTGCTGGTTTAATGATATACATAGTGGCTTATTTTCAGATTAGATATAAGTTCTAAACAAGGTCATGAATATCAAGGGCAATTATCTGAAATTACTTCAAGAAGCTTGCAAAGCATATGACTGATGGACCAATCCACTGGGCAGCAGAAGGAGCAGGCAATGTAATTGGTTTCCTTTTCTGCATTAAAAGATACTCAGCTTTACTGGTGCATTCTTGTTATGTTCATGGACACACTTACAAGACACTTAGAGAATTCACTAGCAGGCAGTCTCTGCATGACCATCAGTGGAATGACTCTACATACCAGTAATGTGAGAGTATCCTGTGGAGTCAGCAACAGAGTGGACAACACCCGGAATGCATCCTCAAACCCCCACAGCTTCAACCTTAAACTGTCCACTGTGAACCTCACCCCATTCCTAAGAGGTCCGTAAGAGGGCATACATAAGCGCACCAACTTGTTTACCATCCCTGTCCTACTGTCCCCATTTCCTATAGTCATGTCCATGTTTATATTTATACCTGTTATCTTGTACATGTTTGACAAACCAACCAACCAACAAACAGTAGTGGGAGACTTCCATAAGTGATTTTGATAAATGAAAAAAATGTAGACTAGTGCAATATAAGTTCAGATCCCAGATCCCTCAGATATGCATCAGTACTTATTTTCTCTATTTCTTACTTCTTGGAAGACAAGGTTCCTGCAAATAGAGACAATGCGTTCCCAATGATTGGTGGAAGGGGAGTTATTGTTAAACTTCCCAAACTCTACATTAAACAGAAAATCCTAAACTCTAGTGTAGACCCATGCTTCTCAGGTTTGCTATCTTTAAGGTGCATGGATTTCCATTCCCAGAATTCCCCAGGCAGCATGAAGTTTTCCCATCTTAAACTTGCCAAGACAGAAAAACACTGATCTATAGAATGGATTTTTCCATTCCTCTTTTACTGGTTCCTCTTACTTATGAGCAATCATAATGCAAAATCCTCATTCCCACCCCACAGGAATGATCATGCAAAATTTCCATTCTCAACTCACCCTAGAGCAGCGGTTTGGACATGGAAAGCCTCCTGCACCACCTTAAAAGCCAAATTCCTTGAAGGCTTTATTTATAAGTCCAAAAAATAAAATGGATTGCCAGGGGGAACCTGTGTGACACCCCCCTGTGCACCCTGTTTTGGGCCTGCAAGGCATCCTGCACCAACCAGGGAGTCAAAATGGGCCACGGGGGTGGGGGGACTCTTGGGAAGGACAGGGTGGGATCAGCCAGAGGCAGGATTAGTCTGTTCTCCAAATTGGACAAAAAGCTAACAACTGGTTCTCCTGAACTGGTATGAACCATCTGAAGCGCACATCTGGAGTTACCATACAAAATAATTAAAATTGGCCTACAAGCAGTAGAACATATCCA